>NC_047112.1:42802857-42862857 GCF_902500255.1 Thalassophryne amazonica | reverse complement strand
TTAACTTCAAATGTCCACAAAATCCACAATCCAGATCAGATGCACATCAAACTTTGTCAGTCGATAAGATTGAATCTACAATAGTCAAGTAGGTTGGTGTGAATAAATCAACTGTGGGAGCAACTGTAAAAAAATGGAAGACATACGAGACCATTGATAATCTCCCTTGATCTGTGCCTCCACGCAAGATCTCATCATGTGGGGTCAAAATGATCATGAGAACAGTGAACAAAAATCCCAGAATTACATGGAGGGACCTGATGAATAACCTGCAGAGAGTATCAAAGTATCAAAGTCTATACACTACGCAGAGAGGGACTCAAATCCTGCAGTTCCAGGTGTGTCCCCCTGCTTAAGCCCATGTCCAGGCCTGTCTGAAGTTTGCCAGAGAGCATATGGATGATCCAGAAGAGGATAGGGAGAATATCATGTGGTCAGATGAAACCAAAATAGCACTTTTTGGTAAAAACTAAACTCGTCGTGTTTGGAGGAAGAAGAATGCTGAGTTGCATTCCAAGAACACCATATCTACTGTGAAGCACTGGGGTGGAAACATCATGCTTTGGGGCTGTTTTTTCTGCAAAGGGGACAGGACGACTGATCTGTGCAAAGGGAAGAATGAACGTGGCCATGTATCGTGAGATTTTAAGACAAAACCTCCTTCCATCAGTGAGAGCACTGAAGATGGAACGTTGCTGGGTCTTCCAGCATGACAATGATCCCAAACACATCGCTCGGGCAATGAAGGAGTGGCTCTGTAAAAGCATTTCAAGGTCCTGGAGTGGCCTAGCCAGTCTCCAGACCTCAACACCATAGAAAATTTGTGGAGGGAGTTGAAAGTCCGTGTTCCCCAGCGACAGCCCCAAAACATCACTGCTCTAGAGGAGATCTGCATGGAGGAATGGGCCAAAATACCAGCTACAGTGTGTGTAAACCTAAGACTTACAGGAAATGTTTGACCTCTGTAACTGCCAACAAAGATTATGTTAGAAAGCATTGAATTGAACTTTTGTTATTGACCAAATACTTATTTTCCACCATAATTTACAAATAAATTATTTAAAAATCCTACAATGTGATTTCCTGGATTATTTTTCTCATTTTGTCTCTCATAGTTGAAGTGTACCTTCAGACCTCTCTCATCTTTCTAAGTAGGAGAACTTGCACAACTAAATACGTTTTTGCCCCACTGTATATAAGAAAAATTGTAGGTTCCAGGCTGTTCACAAACAAACAAACATGCAGAGGCGAAAACATTACTTCCACCCAACGAAGTAAATATTTACCTGTCACTACTAAAATGTCATTTTAGGAAAAAGACATCGAGTGCACTCACTGAAATTTTGATAGTTGAGAACTATCTTGAAGAACTAGCTGAACTCTGCCTTTGTGCCATTGCCAGAAATGAAGAGGAACAAGTGTGGGAGCTATCAGCCCACAAGGTACTAAAATACATCAACAAAATGTTGTACACCAACCTTAATGTTATCAAACAGATTTTAGTGATACAACCAAAATGTAACATTCAGCCTAAACTTGAAAAATGTATAGACTCCACCGTAACACAGCTGATTTTTCTTTGGCAGAATGGATGGAATATTCAATGAAGAAAGCATTTGTGTTGTGTTGTAATATGCAATTACAGTATGTGTTTCTTCACTGTGACAACCAATTTCAGTGGGTATCAACATAAATGAATATAGTATCAGCTTTTAATTACTTTTGCTCAACTACTTACATATTCAATGTGGATATCTAAATATCAGACAACTGATTAAGTCTGAAAATGTTGCAGTCAGCACTAAGCTGCTGGTGATACAACCAGGATCACAAATCCTTGAAAAATGAATGAATGGCTAGACTGGGGAGTTTGGAGCCGATAACTATGGGGGTCGGGGGGCTGAGTCTCTACCAACAGTCATTGGGCGATATGTGGGGTATACCCTGGACAAGCTACTAGTTTATCATATCCAAAGAAATGTGCCACCTGCCAGAAACGCCAAAACCAATGTTCACTCAGAATGCAAGTAATATATTTCATCTGAGTCTACTTAAATAATCGCTAGTTTGATACAAAATCATTCCAGTGATACCCAAGGACCCTCCAAAGAGCCCTAGAAAGACATTCAGTTGTCATCTTAGCTTCCAAGTCTCACATTAAGAACGAAAACAACGGGATCCTAAAAACTGTGAAATAAACATTTAAACACACATCATATCACCCTTAATACCCACTCTGGGAATAAAGAGAAAGGATGTGATACAAATAGCTTAATAGCCCTCACCCTTTGAAGTCGGGCTGATACAGATACATGGGGGCATGATACAGGGTGTGATACATAAACAAACATGTAATAAGTATTTATCACATACTACAACAAAAATAAAGAACAAGAACTATATAATTATCGTCAACCCCATTTGTCAAGTTCAACAAAAGAACAAGAAGCCATCTCTTCTCCTTCTTGGTTCCACTCAACCATTCAGTGAACAAGTTCACACATCACTCACCATTTTCCTGGTGGTGTTCTTGTTCATATGTCTCTCTATTAAGTCATGAGTGTCCTCTTCACTAACTTCGTGGTGTCTCACAACTTCAGTATGAGGCACAAGTTGTAGCCTCCCTGCTATCGTTCTTCATGGTTTGTTATCGTTTGCTTAGTTTTTATAATGTTAGCATTTAGTTTGACTTCATTCGACCAGCTGAATGTTTTCATACAGTACAGAAGCCGGTTTGTGAGCGCTGCTGCTGCCACTGCGTTCATGTACCATTGGAAATTACAGGGCAAACTCAACCTGTTTGCTTGGATATTTTTTTCTGGGTGGTGGGGTCAGCTTCACTGGGCTCAGGCACCTTATATAAGTCAAAATTAATCTTTTGTGTGCATACAATGAATTATTTTACCAAAAATTAAATGAAAACCATGCTCCTGCCACAAGCAACAACTGAATTTGAAACAACAAAAAAGATGTGCAATTTCTGACAGTACTTGAACAGAGCAGCAGCAGCAGCAGCAGCAATCGCCTTCTGCGTGTAGGGCTGCAGTGCAGCTATCGATTATTTTAGTAATCGAGTATTCTATTGATTATTCTGGCTATTAATCGAGTAATCGGATAAAAAGTACTTTTGCGTTTTTAACAACATCAACAGTCCAGGGCTCTCCCTAAGCAATGGCACAGTGTCGCTGCGTCATCACGGAGATTGTCAAATTTAGTGTATCCCTTTCTGTTTTCCTGGGTAATCATTTATTTTTTCACATCTTTACAAGTTTTGGATCTTTCCTGGTGTCAGGAGCTCAGTCAGTGTCGGGCCAAAGTCTTGACATTTTGCTGAAATGGCGATGGGATGTAGCTTTCTGCTTTTTGTTTTCCCTGCGTGCTTTTTTTTAATCCCTCCTTCTCTGCGATTCAGCCAATGCATTCCAGCTGGAGGCTGAACATGCAAGCCTCGCAGTCATTTTTTTTAAAAATTATGTTTTCGGTCGCGTTTGTTTGTTTGTTTGTCTGTTAGCAGGATAACTCAAAAAGTTTTGAACAGATTCTGATGATGTTTTGTGGAGTGGTTGGAAAAGACAAGAGGAACAAGTGATTAAATTTTAGTGGTGATCCGGATCACGATGCTAACGCGTTACCATGTCTATGGCATTTTCAATGTTAAAAGTTAGCATTAAGCATTTGCAGCTGTCATCACGTTTGGGTGCATTTGTTTTCAAATTGTAATATTTCTTAAATTTATTTTTGTTTATATATTAATAATCTAATGATTATTATATACAATTTTAGAGAAAGAGACAAAAAGAAATAGATCACTGTGCCAAGGAGGGAATCTCTTTAGGGTCAGTGACCCTATGGCCTTGTTTAGAGAAGTGTTTCATAAATGTTAAAAAATTCATATATTTGCAGTTTAGTTGAATAATAAATTTAATTTTATTTTGTCTCATTTGTTTTCGTCTATAAGCACATGCAATATCAATATCAGTGCACAGATGACAGTAGCTTCTGGGAAAGGTGCAAGTTGCAATAAACCGTGATGCCAAGCGCTAAGGATACATGCTATCCAGTCACAGCAGATGAAAATTTTTTTACTACTGAGCAAACATCATTGTCAGACTTTTTTAGGTTCAATGATTCCACAGCGTGTAGATGTTATGGCGTCAGTGACCCCATGGCCTTAGCGGAGGTTTGCACTCTCTGAGTGCTTCTAGTTTTATTTGAGTTACTGTGTTTGTGAAGCCTTGTGTGTTGCCCAAAAGTGAAAATTAAAACGCGAAACACTCAGTGCGAGTTTGAGCAAAACACAGAAGAAAGAGCGGACTTCTTCCAGAGACTGTTTGTCAGTGTGGCCATGACGGAGCTGTAACTTGCCCAGTGTGAGGACCGTGCTGAGCCGCTCACACTGGGCAGAGAGAGACAGCCAGCGGCTGCCGCGCGAATGGCCACTCCCCACGTAGAGCAGAGAGCAGGCAGCAGACGAAACTGTGTTGTTGTTTTTTTTTAAACAGACAAACACACTGCTTCGCTTAAATGCACAGTAAGCTATTTCAGATGATCAGCGTGGACCGTTTTTCTCCTAAAAGGCTTTATTTCACTCTGTGTATCACATTGGAAAACTGTAGCTATTGTGCTAATTTGATTAGCGCTTACACAGCTTATGCATGCTCTTGTCTTCTTCTGTTTGTTTTTCTCAGAACGTTACAGCACCACACACAGGCCTGGCATATGTACTACAATGTTAAACGACGCTTCGATGCACAGAATTTCAGCCCTACCTGCGTGCGCTTATTATTTTTATTAAATACAACAATATGAGTGTAGGAATGACAATCCAACCCTTCTGTACATGTGGCAACAGGTAGATGATTCAAATGATTATATAACGGCTGTTCTGGAAGGCAGAATTCACGCTGTGGATCAGTAGCAGCTGCTGGAAATAACCGCATATGGCGAGTCAATGCACAGAGTTCACATGGACTAATCAATTTACTGCTCTGATATATTCAATCATCTTTACACTTATATTTATTCCCCCTTTTGACAGTTTTCTGCTATAAATCAATATATATGGCTTAGTAACATAATACAGCAGCCACCACAGCACACCAGCATTTTTTTTTTTAACTGGAGCAAGACAGTGTGCAGCCCGTCGTCAGTGTGAACCAGACAGTGAGGATTCTGATGATGAAGCACATGATTCCTCTGTTGTTCTGGAAGAGCAAACAGAGCAGGTGGATCCACCGACATGTGCACAGATCTCCACAGTGGGTAGAATCATGCAATTCTGTTTGCAGCTTCTCCAGGACTCAGGCGCTACAGAACCCTATCCCAGCACCAAGTCCTGGAACGCAGAGCAGGATGCAGACACACACTGCTCCATCAGTGGCTCCAGGCATGTTTCGTTTAAAGCGTGGAGATCAACGTTAGCTTCGGTTTTGTTTTGTTCCTCTTTCATTCCTTTTTCCTCTCTTGATTCGCAGACTGTTCGATGATGTGAAAAGTCAAAAGCTCATTTGTCCACCTTTTCTCGACAATTTGTGACTTTTTTACTTTTTCCCTTCGTTCAGGAATCGCTGTATGCCGTGTGACTGGGGCATTAAGTCACTAACTCATACTCTTGTCTTGTTGCCGGCAAGAAACAAGAATAGCCCTTCCGTTCCTGTTTTGCGGAACTAAATACACAGCTCCAAACGCTAAAGTTGGATAGAGTTCGGTTGGAATTAATAATAATTAAATCAAATAACACCTCTTTCCAAATGTTGCACAGACAGCAAACTACAACCGACCAAAACTGTTTTTTTCCCTCCCAAAATGAGACATCCTCCTGACGTGCAGCTCAGCCAGTGTCACCGACCAAATGGTCCCCCCTAAAAATCGGACCACCCTGCCTTCACTGCGTATACACCATTAGCCGCAGTTCATGGATTAACACCTTGTTTCTGCTTCAAACTGCACCCCAGTCATCATCTATCTCAGCGATACATATCTGAAGCTTTTGTACAACAATCATTTCCACATAAATTCAGCATTATTTCATCATAAAAGAGGGAGGAAGCAATCAGAGCACCGCAGCTACACAAGCTGCGAGCTGATGCATTCACTGCGTGTCGGTCATTTCAAAGCGTCACAAAGTTTCACCAAGTTTCTGCTTAAAAAGGCCTAATTGGTTCGGTGCATGCATCACTTCCTTGTTTGTTGCTAGGATGGTACACTGTTTCCGGTTTCAGAAGTGCCGGTGTTATGGCTGAGCCCGTGAAGTTCTCTAGGTGTCTCTTGGAGTTACCGAAGTTCACCGTTAATGATGTGCGTCGTATCGTCAGAGCATCAAGTACAACGCCACAGAATAAACATGAAAAAGGTTTCAAGTCTTACGTTTCGTCCTACCTCTGCAATTTTGAAGGTAAGATACTGATGCTAATTGAAGTTAGCCTGAGACGGGCGCTAGCACTTGACTGTTGTTTTTTGATCACTAACCAAATAACCATCCTGCTTCAGGTTAGCCATGTTTGTAGAAATACCCATTTTTGTATATTTATATATTTGATTGACGTATTGGGCAAAAACAAGGCCAACGAGGTAACAGTGAGGGCCCACAGCCCCAGGTAGTAGTCGTCGTCCAGCAGAAGTGGTAGGCTCGATCAAATCAGCAGTGACAAAGTGTCACGAACACACTCGGGAAGTACTTGTGACGATAAAATGGTCTCTCCTGATCTTAATAACCCACTGTCTCTGCAATTCCGAGTCCTTTGGAAAATTGTGGAAACTCAGTAGAGAATTGCACCTAGTTGATGCTGTGCAGAATGGCACACAGCAGTGATTAGCCCTACTATCTGTGCACTGCTGAAAAGATTAACTTTGTCTGTTTACATGTGATGTTTGCCTAGAACATGTAAACAGAAAACATGACATGTAAACAGACAGAAAGGTATGAAGGTAGGTAGAAGCAGAAGTACAAGTACGCAGCTAGCGAGCACCAAAGTGCCAGTTTTTTGCTATGTCTACCGGCACCGGATGTTTACAACCATCCTGACATCTCAGCGGAAGTTACATCACGTTCTGGCGTGCACACAGCCCATTTCTGCTTAAAACTGACTTTACAATAATTTAAGAGGTTTTACCTTTATCATCTAATGGTTAATAATCCCATTAATTCATTTGATTACTTTGGGTGAAGAGACTCCGTCTCAGACGTGCTGCTGTGGTCCGAAATGACGCATGCACAGTGAAGGCAGGCGGACCGATTTTTAGGGGCGGACTATTCGGTCTGCAACACTGGCTGCAAGAGTTCAGCTCATAGGTATGGAGATACATTTGTGCCCTTAATGTCTGAAAGGAAATGCTTTTGACAAAAACTACAGATTTTATTTCGATTTCTGTCCAGAGATCTAGGATCCATCATGTAGAGATTTTATTTATGTCCAGAGATCAAGGATCCAGGGACCAATTTCATATTTATTTACTTTAAGACTCAATAGTTATTGACATAGAAAACCTGTAAAGCCTACTTTTAGTACACAGAAAATTCAGAAGAGGTATTGATAAGAGAATCGATAAAGAATTGGCTCGATAATGGCATCAACAGATAAAATCTTATCAATACCCATCCCTAGTAACACAGCAGACTGCAAATCTAACGTAATAAAACAAAAATCCTGTGTGCTCACATATGACTTAATTCCTGCACAATAACCACTTGCAAAGTATCGAATTTTGAAGTGATGATCTTGCACAGGAAATACATCTAAAATCTAAATAGAAAAGTAAATGGATCTTAAGTTTTCTCAGAGCTAAAAGCATCCCGATATGGAGGAACAGGCCATCCCGCTTGCTGATGGATTGGGGAAGTACCACAGAATGTGTCCTCAGACTGGGTGTTTTACGGAACGCGGCTGCGCTCATAAACAGAAACAGAGCCGGTGTTTGCCTGCGTTGCTAGCGAACAGGAGCTAATGCATGCGCTACATTAGGTCAGTCAAGTGGAAGAAGCAGAACAGAGAAAAAAAAAATCGGGTAACGCTGCTACTCACCATATGCAACGGTAAATGGAGCCAACATTCAGTTTTTTTTTTCTGCTGCTGCGTAGAGAACACAATGAACCGACCAGCGGACAGTTAGCTTAGCCACGCTAACTAGCAAAAGAATGGAGAGGGGAAATCAAAGTAGCCCGTTCACATTACCTTATTCGTTCCAGGCAGTGACAGTGCAGCGGTTCTGCTGGAAAACAGAAAGCCTGGGTGAAAAGAGACACCAGGGGCTCCCTGAAAAAAAGACAGAAAAATGTCCAACCCCAAGCCTGAAAAGCCGTTCATCACATGAGAGAGAAACAAAAATGTGTAGTTTGTAGTCTCCTGATGCTGTTTGTGCTGCGCGTGCTGGAGCGACTCCTTGGACGAAACCATTCACTCAAAAGAGGGGGAACCTGAATCAAGTGCAGAAGTGTGTGTTCTCGTTCTGGTGCCAACATGATGTTTCTGATAACTGCTGGGTTTACATACTAAATCAACAGAAATTTATTTTCATTTTTTCTGTTTCTGAAAGCAAAAAGGTGTTTATGATATCATTAGCTCCTGCTCGCAACTTAGCAAGTGGTACACAGTGAAAAGAAACAAAAGCAAAACTGGTACAGTGTCGCTGACCATGGTGCTAAAATACAACCCAGCAAGGGAGAGAGGGGTGGGAGAGAGAGAGGGGGGAGGAAAGAGAGAGAGAGGGGAGAGAGCGAGAGAAAGAGAGGGGGAAGACAGAGAGAAAGGGAGGAAGAGAGAGAGAGGAGGAAAGAGAGAAAGCAAGAAAGAGAGGGGGAAGAGAGAGAGAGAAAGGGGGAAGAGAGAGAAAGAAAGAGGGGAGAAGAGAAAGAGAGAGTTTCTTTACTCCTCTCATGGCAGTAAATTCAATATCTTTGGGTTGTGGGCAAAAACAAGACACTTGAGGACGTTATCTTGTGCTTTGGAAAACACAGATTGACATTTTTGTCCATTTTGTGAATTTTTTTGGAAAACTTGAAGAGTTGATTAATCACAGAAATCAAAAACGGATGAATTAATAATAAAAATTAAAGTCAGACCATTATATCGGTAGTCCGATAATATTGGCTGAAATGAGCCTTTCACAAACATATTGGTATGTCCGTTATTTTTATCGATATGAAAATTTTTATTTACCAAATAATCATGCAGAAAGACATTTTGGCAATTGGAAATGGTGTCATTACAGTTTGTCCAGCAGAAGGAACTCCAGTGGTATTATTTATAATGCTGGCAAATATGGCTTGGGGCAGCACAGATGCTGTTAGCACTGTTGCCTCACAGCAAGAAGGTTCTGGGATTGTTTCCCACCTGGGGCTTTTCTGTGTGGCGTTTGCTTGTTCTCCCCGTGTTTGTGTGGGGTTCCCCTCCCAGAGACTTAAATTGGCCCTGCGATTATACTGGCGTTCTGTCCATGGTGTACTCTGCCTCATGCCCTATGATTGCTGGGATAGGCTCTGGCCCCCCCCGGTGACCCTTAATTGGAGTAAGCGGGTATAGAAAATGAATGAATGATAGAAAGTATAGCTGGGACCCCCATTACCCTTTGGTCACATTAGCTACAAGAGACGGAGGCAAAGCGACCAGCTGCCATTCATTTTCAATCACAGTGGGTGTTTTACAGCAACAAAACGCTATGCTCCCACCTAGGTGGTGGGGCCAAAATAGATGAGAAGTCTGTTGTATGCAAATGCTGAGCAATGTGACATTGCGACCCCTAGTCCAAGTGAAGGCTGCATGAAGGCAATGTAATGTATGACTGCTCGAACAAAATAAATAAAAAATAATTGCTTCAACAAAATAATCCAAGATGGTAGAATACTCTCACAAACAGCTGTATTTTTATATAAATCAAAATGTTAGGCATCTTCGCTCATATTTTTTAAAAGTTAACAAGAAATAAACACTTTTAAATGTAAAACCCCTATTTTTGTAAATATATAAACATGTAAACAGACTTCTCTGGTGATTTATAGTTATTCATAATAAATCATGTTTAAACTGGAAAATATCAAGCCTCAGTTACACTTCATTATTACCAGGGTTTAATAATGAAATATTCAAAATCATTTCCATTTTTATATCAATATTGTATTTTTTTATTCCATAAGATCAGTATAACCCCCCCCATCACCACCACCACCACCCACACAGAAAATCCATATCAGTTTGGCACTAGAAAATAATGATTAGTTACAGCCCTATAATACTTGTATATGCCACAGCTTAATTTTCTGTTTTTGTGTCTCAGGAAGAGGCAAAGTTGAGTGCAAGAATTTCTTCCAAAACATATAGATGCCTTTTTAATTTTTAGAGCTTGATATCCTTTATATGTTGAAATTAAAAAAAAAAAAAAAAAAAACCTTTTATGACAAAATATTTCAGTACAACACTAAACATTATAATTTGTGGTTATGATTTACTGTTAACCAAAGGATTAATGATCAGAAAATATTTAATACATTACTTTAAATATATATATATATATATATATATATATATATATATATATATATATATATATATATATATATATATATATATATATACTCAACAAAATATAAACGCAACACTTTTGGTTTTGCTCCCATTTTGTATGAGATGAACTCACAGATCTAAAACTTTTTCCACATACACAATATCACCATTTCCCTCAAATATTGTTCACAAATCAGTCGAAATCTGTGATAGTGAGCAGTTCTCCTTTGCTGAGATAATCCATCCCACCTCACAGGTGTGCCATACCAAGATGCTGATTAGACACGATTAGTGCACAGGTGTGCCTTAGACTGCCCACAATAAAAGGCCACTCTGAAAGGTGCAGTTTTGTTTTATTGGGGGGGGATACCAGTCAGTATCTGGTGTGACCACCATTTGCCCCATGCAGTGCAACACATCTCCTTCGCATCATCCGTGAAGAGAACACCTCTCCAACGTGCCAAACGCCAGCGAATGTGAGCATTTGCCCACTCAAGTCGGTTACGACGACCAACTGGAGTCAGGTCGAGACCCCGATGAGGACGACGAGCATGCAGATGAGCTTCCCTGAGACGGTTTCTGACAGTTTGTGCAGAAATTCTTTGGTTATGCAAACCGATTGTTTCAGCAGCTGTCCCGAGTGGCTGGTCTCAGATGATCTTGGAGGTGAACATGCTGGATGTGGAGGTCCTGGGCTGGTGTGGTTACACGTGGTCTGCGGTTGTGAGGCTGGTTGGATGTACTGCCAAATTCTCTGAAACGCCTTTGGAGACGGCTTATGGTAGAGACATGAACATTCAATACACGAGCAACAGCTCTGGTTGACATTCCTGCTGTCAGCATGCCAATTGCACGCTCCCTCAAATCTTGCGACATCTGTGGCATTGTGCTGTGTGATAAAACTGCACCTTTCAGAGTGGCCTTTTATTGTGGACAGTCTAAGGCACACCTGTGCACTAATCATGGTGTCTAATCAGCATCTTGGTATGGCACACCTGTGAGGTGGGATGGATTATCTCAGCAAAGGAGAAGTGCTCACTATCACAGATTTAGACTGGTTTGTGAACAATATTTGAGGGAAATGGTGATATTGTGTATGTGGAAAAAGTTTTACATCTTTGAGTTCATCTCATACAAAATGGGAGCAAAAACAAGTGTTGCGTTTATATTTTTGTTGAGTGTATATAGATAGATAGATAGATAGATAGATAGATAGATAGATAGATAGATAGATAGATAGATAGATAGATAGATAGATAGATAGATAGATAGATAGATAGATAGATAGATAGATAGATAGATAGATAGATAGATAGATAGATAGATAGATAGATAGATAGATAGATAGATAGATAGATAGATAGATAGATAGATAGATAGATAGATCTCATTTGGTTAATTGATTTCTTGAAATTGTCAGTTCAGTTTTGCTTTATTGAAATGTGCAGTTTTGCTTTATTGGGGGGGTCAGGTGGGTCAGAAAACGAGTCACTATCTGGTGTGACCATCATTTGCCTCACACAGTGCAACACATCTCCTTTGCATAGAGTTGGTCAACAGCCAGACGCCATCGAATGTAAGCATTTGCCCACTCAAGTTGGTTACGAATATGAACTGTAGTCAGGTCGAGACCCCGATGAGAACAACGAGCATGCAGATGAACGTCCCTGAGATGGTTTCTGACACTTTGTGCAGAAATTCTTTGGTTCTGCAAACTGATTGTTGCAGCAGCTGTCCGGGTGGCTGGTCTCAGATGATCTTGGAGATGAACATGCTGGATGTGGAGGTCCTGGGCTGGTGTGGTTACACGTGGTCTGTGGTTGTGAGGCGGGTTGGATGTACTGCCAAATTCTCTGAAACACCTTTGGAGACAGATTATAGCAGAAAAATGAACATTCTATTCACGGCCAACAGCTCTGGCGGACATTCCTACAATCAGCATGCCAGTTGGGCAGCATAGTCTTGTTTGAGGGCGAGCGCTAAAGGGGTAAAATATGACGCATATGACGTAATTTCTATACTTCTGGGGACAGAAACACGGCACGTTCTCTGAGATTTTGGGCAAATTACATGCTAACAAAGTGAAAATACAAAGAAAAAGTGACAATGCGGTGGAAAGTGTACATGTGTTGCAGTTTGTTTATGACCCGGAGCTCAAATGTGTCAGGGCAGTTGTGCAGGTGAGAGAATGCACCTACTCTGGTTAGCTGTGTAGGCTAACACTTACCGACACAACGTCTCCCATTTGCCTCGCCTTCCTTTCTCAAGTGGGAACCGAAAAAAACTGCGCTTGTCGCAACTGCTTCAGTGATTGCAGCCGAAAACAAAACAGTACACCATTTTCCCATGTGAAGTTATGCTGTGTATATTTTGTGCAGTGGGAGTGGCTGTCCCCATAAGTAGTCAAATCCCACGATATCACACAGGGTTCAGTCGAAACTGCGCTACCCTATTACAAGTACCCTCAAAACTTGCGACATCTGTGGCATTGTGCTGTGTGATAAAACTGAACATTACAGAGTGGCCTTTTATTGTGGCCAGCCTAAGGCACACCTGTGCAATAATCATGCTGTCTAATCAGCATCTTGATATGCCACACCTGTGAGATGGAATGGATTATCTCAGTGAAGGAGAAGTGCTCACTAACACAGATTTAGACAGATTTGTTAACAATATTTGAGAGAAATAGGTCTTTTGTGTATATAGAAAATGTTTTAGATCTTTGAGTTCAGCTCATGAAAAATGGGAACAAAAACAAAAGTTCAATTTCAATTTATTTTGTTTTATATAGCACCAAATTACAACAAAGCTGCCTCAAGGCGCTTCACACAAGTAAGCTCTAACCTTACCAACCCCTAGAGCAATCACACAGGTGAGAGTGGTAAGGAAAAACTCCTTCTGATGATATCGAGGAAGAATCCTCAAGCAGACCAGACTCAGAGGGGTGACCCACTGCTTAGGTCATTCTAACAGTTACAAGGTTTTTACAAAGTTTTACAAAACAGAGTAAACAGAAAGCATAAAATCAAAACAAAATAACAAAAAAATATGTATTTGATGAGAAGTCCATACAGGTGTTTATACCAAAGGCAGGAGTCATCCAGCATTCCTCATGCCATCAATGGGCCTGTTCCCGTGGCAACATCCATTCCAAACACAGACTGCAGTGTACTGCATCAGCTTCAGACATGGAATCTCGCAGTCAGTCCGGCACCCTGCGGTCTGTAGCCGTCAATCCTGCAATCCTATGTAACGTTATCTGCACCTTGGACAGAGAGAAAAAGAGCAAAATCAATTGGCCGGAAAAACTACACGTAAGGTATAATTCATCAGCAGTAATTCAACAGAAAAGGAGAGAAAATACTAAATTGATCGCCGGCCGCTAGCCTTAGCCTTAGTTTCACTAACAGAACCAGAATTTAGATGACGTTGAGGCGCCGAGACCTGTTCCATTACTATTAAAATTAATATAAAAGGATATGAAACATAGTACCATACTATGCCAGTATGCTAGCCATACGAGAGGGAGAATAGATGCATCTTAATTCTGGACTTGAAAGTCTCTACAGAACCTGACTATTTTATTGTCGTAGGGAGATCATTCCACAGAACAGGTGCATGATGAGAGAAGGCTCTGTGGCCTGCATACTTTTTATTTACCCTAGGGATGCAAAGTAGTCCAGCACTCTGTGGATGCAGAGCCTGGGTCAGTACGTAGGGTTTGATTAGTTCAGCTAGGTAGCGAGGTGTTAGTCTGTGAATAATTTATAGGTTAATAGCAGAACCTTAACATCTGACCTCGCAGAGACAGGAAGCCAGTGAAGAGATGCCAAAATGAGTGTAATGTGATTGAACTTTGTGCTTCCTGTCAAGAGTCTGGCAGCAGCATTTTGAACCATTTGGAGACCCCCTAATGCTGGACTGCGGTAAACCAGAAAATAGAGCATTGCAGTAGTCAAATCTAGAAGAAACCAATGCATGGATCAGGGTCTCCGCATCAGCATGGGACAAATCTTTGCTATATTTCGCAGGTAGAAGAAAGTCCTCGTAATATCTCTAATGTGTAGGTTCAAAGGACAACATGGGATCAAAAATCACCCCAAGGTTCCTCACTTTGTCGGAGTGATGTATAACACTTGAGTCTAGGGTAAGCGTTAGCTGGTCAAATTCATGCCGATGTCTCATTGGGCCAAGAACCATCATTTCGGTCTTGTCTGAGTTTAAAGTAAGAAATTGCTGGGCATCCATCTTTTCACTGATGCAAAGCAATCCTCTAAGGATTTTGTGTGTTTGAGATTACCAGCAGTTATTGGCATGTACAACTGAGTGCCATCAGCATAGCAATGATAGGTAATCCCAGAAAACTGTAATATGTGCCCAAAGGGTGCTATATAAAGGGAGAAAAGCAGGGAGCCTAAGACAGGCCCTTGTGGAATCCCATATTTCATATCATTATCGTTGGAGGTGGTGTTGTTCAAGACACAATGAAAACAACTGATTAGGTATCATGTCAACCATGCAAGGACAATCCCAGTAATCCCAAAATGATTCTCCAGCCTGTCAAGTAGAATATGGTGATCTACTGTATTAAATGCAGCACTGAGATCTAACAGCACCAGACCGTAGTGGTGTCTGAATCTACTGCAAGCAGAAGATCATTCACCACTTTAGTGAGAGCTGTCTCTGTGGAATGATATGTTCTAAAAGCAGACTGCAGTGGCTCAAAGAGATGATTCTCAGTAAAGTGGTCCACGAGTTGCTGTGTAACCACTTTTTCCAGAACTTTAGAACAAAATGATAGATTTGATATCGGCCCATAATTTTTCAATACACTAAGGTCAAGATTAGATTTCTTAAGTAATGGTTCAATCACTGCAGATTTGAAACATTTAGAAACAGATCCAAAGGTTAATGAGAGATTAATAATTTCCAACACAGTCGGTCCAAGAGTGGGCCACAGGTCCTTAAACAGTTTTGTTGGTATGGGATCAAATAAGCAGGTTGTGCTTATTTGATCCCAGTAGACTTTAGAAGTTTTGTCAGCGCACCTAGTGAGATACTATCTAATTCTGTAAATCTGGGTAATGTATCACTGAAGGCACCCACCTCGATAACAGGGTGCAGTGGCTGGATTAAGACCTGCTGGGATATTTTTAACCTAATGTCGTATTTTCTTCTCAAGGTAGTCTAAGAAATTTTGGGCTGTAAAAGGAGAGTGACTTACAGGTGGTTGTCTCGCCAAGTCTCGCCACTGGGTTGAATAGGAACTTTGAATTATCCTTGCTGCTTGTATTTTTTAAAAGTTTTGCATTCATATTTTTGTTCATCAAAAAGACTCAAAGATTGTCCTTGCGTCTTCTAAAGTGAAACGAAATAGCAGCTCACAGCTGAACTCTGGCTTTCTTTGCACAACCAGACAACCAGACCCCACAGAGGATAAATATTTGAATCTACCCCCATCCCAACTAGAACTGATAAAGATTTTCTGGATTAAGAGCAAAACATCTTCAAAGAAATAAACAAGTCCATCTGACCTGACGCAACCTATGTACTTGAACATCTTAATGAAGCAGCAATAAATTAAGTTAATTTAAAAATCTTGATATTTATAGGTGTAATCTCTGGTACATGACAGGAAGACAGTTGCAGATGATTAAAAAGTAATATGAATTTAAAAGTAGTGAAATTAAAAAGTTTCAAAAGTATTAAAATTATTTTAAAAACCATATTAACCTGCGTTTCTTATATATTGCAGACCAGAAATGATACATTTTAAAGGTACATGTTGCGCTATCTTAAAAAAAAAAAAATTCTCCAGTGTGACTGCACGATCTCGATCTACCTGGGTGCACGTGAGGTACGCGAAAGCAACTTTTCTCCCCACATGCAAGCGTCTTGTACTTCGGACATGACGCGAATGCAGCACAAGGCGGCAACAGCCAGAGGTGAAAAGTCTGGATCATGTTTCGCTCCAGTGGAGGCACACTTGAACCACAAAGGGTGCTGTAAAGAAAGATCAGCTGGGTGATTTATACAGCGGGACGAGCTTGTGGCTGCACAAAGAAACGATATTGATGTTGTTTTTAACCAACCAACTAACACCAGCTGAATTTGCTAGCCAGCCAGCTAGCTAACGGAGCAGCCAGTCCGTTAACCTCCACCGCCGTCGCTCCTTGGCCAGCTGTGCGTCGCCTCGTCTTCCTACAATGGGAAACACAGCAACTGCCAAGAAAGGCAATGAGCAAGAAAGCGGTGAGCATTTCCAGCACCACCCAGCTAACCAGTGTAATGTTGGCGAGTGGACAACGCGAGCTAGCTTGCAGCTTTCGGCAGTCAGTGTTAACTGTCAGTGGAGGAGAACCATCTTTGGTAGGGCACTCCGTGTCCTCACATTCATCTGTGGCTGCTTGCAAAGAGTGCATGCTGGTCCTTGGTACCCTAATTACTCAAGGAAATAGAGCCTTTTATTTAATCATTGAGCACTCAGAAGTTTTAAGCATGTCTGCCGTGTTTGGTGGTTGACAGAGAGTTTGTTTTTTGTTTTAGCTGGCTGGAGCCAGATAACGTGAGTAAATATTCTATCTTGGATTAAGTAGACGGCCTGGTTTATTACCTGATAACAGCAAGCAGTCATGCTGACTACGGTTGTACAGTTTTGGCTCTATAGGGCCAAGGAGTCAACCTGTTGGTTCGACACCTCCAGATTTGTGTGTGTCGTGGGCAGTATCAGAAGGTTAATGAAATCTTAAGTTCTTGACGGTATTGCTTAAATTTTCATTGTTACGCAGATGATACCCAGCTTTATCTATCCATGAAGCCAGAGGACACACACCAATTAGCTAAACTGCAGGATTGTCTTACAGACATAAAGACATGGATGACCTCTAATTTCCTGCTTTTAAACTCAGATAAAACTGAAGTTATTGTACTTGGCCCCACAAATCTTAGAAACATGGTGTCTAACCAGATCCTTACTCTGGATGGCATTACCCTGACCTCTAGTAATACTGTGAGAAATCTTGGAGTCATTTTTGATCAGGATATGTCATTCAAAGCGCATATTAAACAAATATGTAGGACTGCTTTTTTGCATTTACGCAATATCTCTAAAATCAGAAAGGTCTTGTCTCAGAGTGATGCTGAAAAACTAATTCATGCATTTATTTCCTCTAGGCTGGACTATAGTAATTCATTATTATCAGGTTGTCCTAAAAGTTCCCTAAAAAGCCTTCAGTTAATTCAAAATGCTGCAGCTAGAGTACTGACGGGGACTAGAAGGAGAGAGCATATCTCACCCATATTGGCCTCTCTTCATTGGCTTCCTGTTAATTCTAGAATAGAATTTAAAATTCTTCTTCTTACTTATAAGGTTTTGAATAATCAGGTCCCATCTTATCTTAGGGACCTCGTAGTACCATATCACCCCAATAGAGCGCTTCGCTCTCAGACTGCAGGCTTACTTGTAGTTCCTAGGGTTTGTAAGAGTAGAATGGGAGGCAGAGCCTTCAGCTTTCAGGCTCCTCTCCTGTGGAACCAGCTCCCAATTCAGATCAGGGAGATAGACACCCTCTCTACTTTTAAGATTAGGCTTAAAACTTTCCTTTTTGCTAAAGCTTATAGTTAGGGCTGGATCAGGTGACCCTGAACCATCCCTTAGTTATGCTGCTATAGACGTAGACTGCTGGGGGGTTCCCATGATGCACTGTTTCTTTCTCTTTTTGCTCTGTATGCACCACTCTGCTTTTAATCATTAGTGATCGATCTCTGCTCCCCTCCACAGCATGTCTTTTTCCTGGTTCTCTCCCTCAGCCCCAACCAGTCCCAGCAGAAGACTGCCCCTCCCTGAGCCTGGTTCTGCTGGAGGTTTCTTCCTGTTAAAAGGGAGTTTTTCCTTCCCACTGTAGCCAAGTGCTTGCTCACAGGGGGTCGTTTTGACCGTTGGGGTTTTACATAATTATTGTATGGCCTTGCCTTGCAATATAAAGCGCCTTGGGGCAACTGTTTGTTGTGATTTGGCGCTATATAAAAAAATTGATTGATTGATTGATTGTGCTATGGCAGTCAACTCAGCCCCAGTATGTGAAATCTATTTGAATTGGGGGGGTAGGACACAACAAACTAGTGACAAGCATGATTTTTTTTTTTTTTTTTTGACCTTCAGAGGATGCTGTGGAAATGGTGGCACAGTTGATACTGGACAGTAGTTTCAACAAAAGCTGTAAGAATTCTGTTTTTATTGTACATCATATGCATATGATTTAACTCATCACCAAATAAATATCTGGTACTTTCTTTGTCATTGCCCCAACTTTGCCCTGCTTATGCAATAACATGGTTGCAATGTTGATGTAGGAAGAGGAACTCAGAGTCAGAGCCCAGTGGTCTTATTAAGAGGACAGTGGCAGCCTCACCACCTCACAATCGATAAATGTGCTGAGATCTAGACCTTTTTTTTTATATAGTGGGCAAAGGCAAAAGCACAGGCTCGATGATGGAGACCGCGACTGAAACTGGCTGAAACTTCCAGAGGTGTGCTGTACTGTTCCAGAACCTGAACCAAGCTCTTATATAATGTCTCCACTACGTTGTAGGTTGTTTTCTCTTCAATGGGTTAGAATTTCATTTTTCTAAAATCCACAAAACCTCTTCCAGTATCATCCAACTTCCATACTGTTGTGACCACTTCCAGAATAGCTTAGTGTGCTTTGGAAGTCGTATGCAGTATTGGAACTGGGATCTAGCCCGGGTCCTGTTCAGAAATTTGGCCTATTCAGAAATTGTGCAGAGGAAATGTGTAGTTCTCCAACAGTAATTTCTTTGGGATGGTCCAAAATCAAGTGTGACCTTGTATGGGGTCACCACAGAAAATCTGTTTTGGATAAGTGTGGTGAGTTGGCGCACATTTTATGTGCGATAGCCTTCCTCATCCAATTCCAGATGTATAAAAAGATATGGGGGCTGGTTGGTTTGAACTCCTGACCTTCCTGGTGTGAGGCGAGTTCATGACCACTGCTCCATTGTGCCAAGCCTAAACATAACCATTCACTAGCATAAAGTTGCAGTCATGCATTTGGCAGGTGCCTTTGTCTGAAGTGACTTATAAGTTCATAAAACAAATCAACAGGAGGTGTAGAAAGCTTAAAGGAAATGTCCACCTTTTTACAACCTTAGTTATATTGAAACATTGCTAGCAACTCTAATGCATCTACTGATATTTTACAGTTGCATCATATGAAAGAAATCCCATTTTCAAAAGGAAGTGAATGCCAGTTTGCCAACTACATTAGAGTGCTAAAATAATTTCAAACCATGTTTTTCCAAACTTTAACATTCTATATTGTAGTTATTAACGTGTTCTTTTGTTTTATGATTGCTCATATGTTTCTAGTGATATTAAATATCTATAGTAATTATTTTCTGCATGCCACATCTACAGTGAGCAAACTGATTGGAAGCTGAAGAAGCAAGGTATTTTTCTTTTACAAAGTACACTACTAGCAATCTTTCTTTGAACTTTTGCAACTCCTATGATGATTGCCCCATTCATTCCCATTCATGCATTTCTTTTTAAACTCATTTTAAATAATTATTTCTCACATGACACAAATTAATCATCAAAGGTGAGCAGAGAATTAGGAGCCTTGATTGATAACATTGTGCTAAAATGATTAGGGTTATTGAAAACAAAAGTATATAAATGTATCCTTATTATGGCCATCACCGGTGGCAGAGCAGGTCCATGAACTGCTTGGCTTCATGTATGTGACTGTCTCTGTGTCTGTCTGGTTGATGTGGACAGACACCTCATGTATTAATGTTTCACCTGTCAGCACGTTTTCTGTGAATCACAGTGTCATACCAGGATAACTGCTCTCACACAATGACACGTAACTGCTATAACATCAGGAAGTGGCAGCACCCCATCAAGGCAATTTTGGGACATAAGCGCTCTATCATTCGCTTGAAAGCAGTGGCCAGAGGGCATTGTGATGTGTTTAGTGTGTCCAGTTGCCACTAATGACCTGGATAAACCACTAAACCATACCATGGCCAGTATTGTTTCTGAATAGGACTGTTCTTGACCTGCTTTCTGATTTGCAGGTAACCATGCAGACTCACAATTTTATGACTTACATTAAGCTACACATTATTGTCTTCAAATAATTCTGCAGTTATCTGGGAATAAGTTGGTATACCCTTGATATTGTTGTCTGTATTTTTAATGTAAACAGGAGCCATGGCTCGGTGTGTGGAGTAGGCTGTGCATTGACCAGAGAGTCAAGGGATGAGATTCCAGCTACTCCTGTCTGTGTGGCAGAGTGTCCTTGAGCAAAACACAGCCGTGACTTAGTCCCTGTTTGCAGGTCATCGCCTTGCACAGAAGCTCCCGGCACTGCATGGGAATGGAATTACAAGTTACTTTGGATAAAACTAACATCTGCCAAATGCATAAATATAAATGATAATATTTTAATGTTTGGTAACACTTTATATTAACTGCACGCTATAAAGTATTAGTAAAGCATTTATAAAGTGTAAGTAAATGCTTAAGTAACTACTTGTAAAACATTTACAAAGCATTCTTTTTTATTAGCTACTCATTAGTACGAACGTAAATAGATGGCTTAATTATTAATAACAAAATATGTAATGTCTTCATAAAACATTTGATTGTTTTAAATTCTCTATAAAACATTTAAGAGTCCCACAATAATGACTTCTTTCTGCACCTATTTGTTCATGCCATTCCTCTTCTGTTCTTTTAGCTGCTGCCTGCTCTCTGTTCTCTAATTCTTTCCTCTTTTCCTTGTTAGCTCTCGCAAATACTGTACCTCCAGTTATGGAGGTCCTCAAATTGAGCTTTTTCCCAGAGCCATCTTTTTATTTATTTATTTATTAGTGCTTATTTTTATTCAGTTTCTTAATTTTCATTTTTAGCACCCAGTATTTTATTTATTTTTTGTTTTATTAATTACATTTCTTAATTTTAAGCACCCAATCATTTTAAGGAATATAAACCCATTTTTTCAAACCAAAGAAGATGTGATTTTATTAACCTCGTCGACAAATGGCTGCAATAACAAGTGCAAATAATACTATATCACCGACAGATAGCGGCGGCTCACACAATTGTTCAACAAATTAAAATGGCGAGGAAGACGTCCTACGACACTTCCTGTTTCTGTTTTCATTGTCGACGAAGGTCCGAGGGGAAAGATTACAATAAAAAAAAAATGGTTTTAAACATTTTTTGGATCGTATGGACTAATGTTGCTTAATCACTGGCATTCTCACGCACACTTCCAGCAGACACCTCACCGAAAATGGTGGTTAATCAGCTATGCGCGTAAGTGTTAGCGAAAGCTGCATTGGCTAACCGGTGTTGTACCAAATCTAACTGCTTAATGGATTCTAAGGTTGAAAATCATCAAGCAGACACTTTGTTTCCGTCCGAGAGGCTATCCGCCTGATCGATATGAATTTATATCATCGGAATTAAAACCTTGTTAGTTTTTGATATCATTTAGCTGATTAGCCGCTATCGCATAGCGGATAATACCGGCCCGTTCTGAACCCATGTTTAGCTACCGGTTAGCAACTAATGGCGGCGCAATTACTCGCAGATCAACACCACCTCCTAACCGAACACTTTAACATTTCGCGAAGAATGAACCCGCACTCCTTGTCTAATACCGCTGTACCAATTCTTGAAAACAAAATATGCGTTAAGTATTTATGAATGGATATATAAAAGTGGATTGGCCAAATGTTGGTGACTCTGCTTAACACATATAAATAGCATCTACAAATGAGTTATAATGCAAATTTAACCTTCACTTTAATTAAGCTCACACCAAATACTTTACTAACCGCTTCTAAAGGCTTTATAATAGTATTTTTAAGTTTACTAATGCATTGATAAGCATTTATAAATGGACAAATAAAAGTGAATTGGTCAACTGTTTGAGATTGTGATTAAAATATATATTAAGCATATACAAATAAGATATAAAACAAATTTGACATTCACTTTAGTTAAGCTCACACGAAATACTTTACTAACAGCTTGTAAAGGCTTTATAATAGTATTTTAAGTTTAGTAATGCATTGATAGGTATTTATAAATGGACATATAAAAGTGAATTGGTCAGCTGTTTGACATTGTGATTAAAATATATATTAAGTATATACAAATGAGTTATAAAACAAATTTAACCTTCACTTTAGTTATTAAGCTCACACCAAATACTTTCCTAACAGCTTGTAAAGGCTTTATAATAGTATTTTTAAGTTTACTAATGCGTTGATAAGCATTTATAAATGGACATATAAAAGTGAATTGGTCAACTGTTTAAGATTATGATTAAAATATATATTAAGCATATATAAATGAGTTATAAAACAATTCGTACTCTTTAAAATGGCATACTTATAGTGATGGGGAAAGAGACTTGAGCTTTGTACATTATTAACAAATGGTACATAAAGGATACATTTTGAGATTGTGATTAAAATATATATTAAGCATATACAAATGAGTTATAAAACAAATCTGTACTCTTTAAAACTGCATACTTACAGTGATGGGGAAAGAGACTTGAGCTTTGTACATTATTAACAAATGGTACATAAAGGATACATTGAGCATCAACTAATGGTTTATTAATGCTTAATAATTTGTGAGGAGAAAATGTAAAGAGAATAAAAATATGATTTGTAAAGTATTTTTTATTACTAATGAGTGTCTGATTTTACATTTGTAAATGATGAACTGTTAATGATCAACTTTTCTTAAATGGTTTATAGAGAATTTAAAAAAAATTGTAAATGTTTTATAAAGACAATATATGTTTTGTTATTAATAATTATTAAGCCATCTATTTATGTTCTTACCAATGAGTAACTAATAAAAAAGAAAGCTTTGTAAATGTTTTTCAAGTAGTTAGTTAAACATTTACTTGCACTTTATAAATGCTTTACTAATGTTTTATAGCACGCAGTTAATATAAAGTGTTACCTAATGTTTTCATATACAGGATAACTCCTTAAGATAAACCACCCTCAGTGCATTTTAAGTGTACCATAAAGTGGGAGGAGTCTGTTTACTTTGCTGTCTGATTGGGTCTCTGTGCACAAACTGTTCACAAAGCAGAACTCAAAGCAGATGTTAAAATTGTGGGTATATTTTAGATCAGTGTTTTTTCAAACTTTTTCAGACAAAGTACCACTTAATCCAAAAAAAAAAAAAAATCTCTCAGACCACCTTACTCTCCAAACATCCAAAACAATAGGTCTGGCTTACCACTCAAACAATACTTTAGAACAGCATATTACTATTTATTAGACTTTGGTGTAATGTTTCAGAAACATTTTTAAGTAATATATTTAATTAAAAATGTGACATTTTACCAATGTACTGTCAAACCACTCAGGCTCACTCACAGACCACCAGTGGTCCACACTTTGAGAAAGGCTGTTTTAGATGTAACAAGGTGGCTGCAGTTGAACATGATTTATCAATTTTGTTGTGTTGCATTTTCATGAAACTAGCCAACAGAAAAACATAATCTGATAACAGAGTTATAATTCATGAATATTTTCAATTTTTTTCCCCAATTGATTTAAAAAATGTGTAGCAGTTTTCCAAGGCTAAACATAATTCCTTCGTATCAGTTGTTTTAACCAAGTGAAACTGCAAATCTCAAAACTATTCATTTTACAAATGTATGAAACATGGAAAGCAAGCACATTATTGTATTTAAAAATCAGGACCACTCAAAGTTTGGCATTTGCCATTGCAAAAAAAAAAAAAAAAAAAAATCTTTATTGGATTATTAAAGTAGTTGACAATTACTTTTCTCTTGATCAAATAATTAGTTAACTAAATATGAATTTCAGCTATAATATATATTGTAATAGTATAATAGTAATACTAATCACATCTCAACACACAAAGCACCTTGAGAGGATGTAAATATGGAAGAAAGAGGATTTACAGATACTGCATTCAAGACACAAGCAGGGGTCACCTTGGTGGCCACCAAACCTAGGCTTTGAAATCAAAAATCACTAAAGCCCCTTTCACACTGGGGCAACATAGAGTTGCGTAATGTGGCGTACTTACGATGCTGAGCTTGTGCAGCCCTACATGGCACTGCATTGAGGGATGCAAAGGGGTTCACCAAATGGATGCAAAAAATTAAACATTTTTAATTTTTTTTCACAGACTTTTGGCATAGAGCACTGCTTCCAGTGCTCTACACAACACTCCGTTACTGTGCATTGCTGTGAAAAGATTATTGCCCCTTGAGCTTTTACATGTTTTAATTTTTTTAGGACATCAAAAAACAAAACAAAAATTCAGGCTTGTTATATTAAAATTTATAAATTTCTACCCTTTAAACTCACAGTGAAAAGTAATCTCTACAACCTGAATTAAAAGAAATAAAAATGTAGTACCTAACCCTAACCTCCTCACTCCCCACACATCCTCCCATTCCCTCAGTGCACACAATGCTAATCTTCTTCTTCCCCCTCACACAAAACTTCACACCATGGGAGACTGTACCTTCTGTTCAGCTGCCCTCATATTTGGAACTCCTTCCCTGTAGGGCTGCCATGACTAGTCACGACTGCGTCGACTATTGAAACCGTGGACAACTAATTTAGTAGTCGACGAGTCATTTGCTTTGAATCTTGAACCAGTGAAGCAGTGCTTCGATCTGCTACTTTGTTGGATTTTTGGTTCGCTCCTCTTCAGAAGCGGCAACTCCACTTCTTATCCCCTCTCAAAGCTATTAAAATATGTCAATCATGAGTCACTTTTGTGCAGATTAAAGTGACTAACTGGGACTCCTGTCTTGTGAGAAAGAAACGAGAATCATCCTCCGTGCCGTTGCTCCAAACGCTGCACCGCCGAGTCAAGTTAGAAAGAGTCCGCTCGGAATTAATAACTTCAAAGGAAATCGCTGTTTAAATCAAATGACACCTCTTTCCAAACATTGTAATACAAACAATAAACTGCAATCGATCAAAACGTTTTTTGTTCTTCCCAAAATGAGACGTCCTGCACTGACGTGCAGCAGCCCAAGACTGTATGGCTGCAGACCTGCAGACTCCAACAGCCAGCTGAGCTCAGCTCAAACGTATGGAGAGACATCCATGCCGTTAATGTCTGAAAGGAAATGCTTTTGACAAAAACTACAGATTTTTTTTATCTATGTCCAGAGATCAAGGATCCAGTGACCAGTTTGATATTTATTTACTTTAAGACTCAATAAAATGTTGTTGACATAGAAAACCCGTAAAGCCTACTCGTAGCACCCAGAAAATTCCCAGGAGGTATCGATAAGCAGAATCGATAATGGTATCGATATCGATAAAATGTGATAAGCTACAATTTGCGTATGGTCCGAGTAGTCGACTAATCGCAAAAATAATCGTTGACTAGTTGACTATCAAAATAGTCGTTTGTGGCAGCTCTACTTCCCTGACCATCTGAGGGCGCAACAAACTGTTGAAGCTTTTTATCCTTTATCGTGATTTTCTCCATTGTGAGATATAAATGTGTCTTATCGTAGCATTCGTGTGTATATGTATTATAACGCCTCAGCACACGAGCGAAGTTACAATATTCTTCAGAACGACAATATATGCAACATGCATCCAGCCGCATACATGTTGCTGTCATAGACAACTGCCTGTAAAGTTTTTTTGGCAAGTTATAACTTTCTAAACAGCGTAATTTGTAATGAAAGCGGCTTTCATTTGTGCGGCTCTTTCGGCGCCATGTTTGTTTTTTCGGAGACAGCAGTAAGCTCCTCCTACCCCTCCAAACGGAGTGTGCATCCAGATTCACTCCGTTTGGAGAGGTTTGTAGCCCTCCGCCTCACTCCACAAAGAGAATTGAGACACCCCTCTGTCTCTCGTGCCCGTGCAAAACAGAGGGGAAGGGGTGAGGGGAAGGGCCGAGGGATAGAATTGAGATTCACCCATGGTCACAATGGGGGGCCTCCTAATCCTAACGGGGAGTAGAGGCTATCCCTCAATCTTGGATCAGGTTTGTGAATGGACCACAAGGTTGGAAGTAAGGAAAGGAGCACTTCGTTTTCTTTTATTATTCCTAATGTTTGATGTAGTTCTGTGGGAAGTAGTTCTGTTTTGTTCTGCATTGCACTTACAGTCAACTCTTGTAGGGAAAGGTGTTATTAATGTTATTTTAAATACCCATGTCAGGAGCACCATTAGAAATTGTTTCTTTCAATGTTAATGAGGTGTTAAATCCCATAAAGAGGAGTAAAATTTTGTCAAAGTTAAAAAAGGAGAAGGCTCAGATCGCTCTCCTCCAAAAAAAACTCATCTGAGCAAATTTGAACATGAAAAACTGAGGAGAAAGGACTTTAAGTATGTATTTTCCTCCTCGTTTAATCAAGGTCATAGGAGAGGAGTGGCTATTCTAATTTCGAGTACAATAAATTATGAGCGTATCTCAGAATTAAAAGATGATGAGGGCGGGTTTATTAAGATAACAAGGAGAATAGAGGGAATTGAAATCACCATTATAAATGTTTACATCCCCCCAGGAAGTGATTGGCCAATTTACAAATGGATCCTCGACCTCATGCTGAACTCCCAGGGCATAGTAATTTATGGGGGAGACTTTAACATTAGATTGAACCCAGAACTAGACACATCAGGGGTGTCCCTCTGGGCAAATTCATGAACTAAAAAAGTGGGGTTACAGATGTAAGATTTGGGCATCCTGGATTGAGAAACATTGTTCTTAAACTGTTGGACAATTTTTTCACGCAGTTGTTCACAAAGTGGTGATCCTCTCCCCATTTTTGCTCAGGGCTCGAAATAGTACATGCATGTGCTAGTTTGTGCATGTATTATTCAAGCGGTGCATGTAATTTTATACTGCACTAGCACTGGTGCAAGTAACTTTATCCAGGTTTTATCAACTATAAGCACCAATAGAATGAACCAATAAAGGAATAAATAAGGAAAAAAAACATTTCCAGTGTGTTGTCTTCATCTTCCCTGCATTTTATGACTCTCACACACGGAGCTAGTTGCTGTGACGATTCGTTCGCGCGCGCAAGTGAAAAAAAAAAAGTCTGCCCCTGCTGTCGCTGCTGCTGCTCTTCCCTCAAACTCAACCACACCGGACCTGCTTCGAGTTGATTCCTGTGGCGTCATGATGACGCAGGAATATCTGCAGCAGGGGGGCAGAGAGGAGGTGAGAACGCAGCCTGCAGGTTCTCTGCACAGAGAAATAAAAGTGCACAGTTTGGCTGCAGCCACACTGTGCAATTTGATTTCTCTTCTAGTTTATATTTGTTCTTTTTGCTGAGCTGCAGGTCTGCGCTCTGAGTTCTGTTAGTTAAGCTTTCCTCCTTTGACCGCGAAATGCGTGCGTGCACGTGAACGAACCGTCAGTGAGTAAATGGGGAGATGTCTGGAGTTATAGTTGACGTGGACATGTCCTGTCTCTGGCAATCAGTCTGTGAGCAGGACTTATAGTAGTGTTCAGAATAATAGTAGTGCTGTGTGACTAAAAAGATTAATCCAGGTTTTGAGTATATTTCTTATTGTTACATGGGAAACAAGGTACCAGTAGATTCAGTAGATTCTCACAAATCCAACAAGACCAAGCATTCATGATATGCACTCTCTTAAGGCTATGAAATTGGGCTTTTAGTAAAAAAAATGTAGAAAAGGGGGTGTTCACAATAATAGTAGTGTGGCATTCAGTCAGTGACTTCGTCAATTTTGTGGAACAAACAAGTGTGAATCAGGTGTCCCCTATTTAAGGATGAAGCCAGCACCTGTTGAACATGCTTTTCTCTTTGAAAGTCTGAGGAAAATGGGACGTTCAAGACATTGTTCTGAAGAACAGCGTAGTTTGATTAAAAAGTTGATTGGAGAGGGGAAAACTTATACGCAGGTGAAAAAACTTTAGGCTGTTCATCGACAATGATCTCCAATGCTTTAAAATGGACAAAACAACCAGAGACGCGTGGAAGAAAATGGAAAACAACCATCAAAATGAATAGAAGAATAACCAGAATGGCAAAGGCTCACCCATTGATCAGCTCCAGGATGATCAAAGACAGTCTGGAGTTACCTGTAAGTGATGTGACAGTTAGAAGATGCCTGTGTGAAGCTAATTTATTTGCAAGAATCTCCCGCAACGTCCCTCTGTTAAATAAAAGACATGTGCAGAAGAGGTTACAATTTGCCAAAGAACACATCAGTTGGCCTAAAGAGAAATGGAGTGTTATGTGTCGGACGCAGCTCGGAGAACCGACCAGCGTTTGAAGGACCCAGTATGAAATAAGCAGAGCACGGTACAAAGGCTAACTGAATTTAATACATAACAGTGATACAAAAAATAACAAAAGAAAGTGCGGTCTGGCGTGGTGCGCTCCCAGCAGCGCTAACGGTCCGGAGCCAGAAGCTGTTCGGACCCAAGGACCCCGCCGACACCCCCCAGGTGGCCGCAACAAACCGAGTCTGTGAAAGAAGGAACCTTTATGTGAGTCCACACTCTACACACAGAGAGAACACTTAAAGGTGTACAAACAGCAAACACTTCCTGGCTTGATTACTAATCAGCTTCCCAACCTGCAGGCATGGAACATCCAGTTCACAAAACTCCACTGCAGTGGAAGCCGATACATTTACTGACTGTATAAATGTTAGTCACAAAATCTAACGTACCTCAGGAAGTGTGCTGACGAGCGTGAGACCTCACCCCCTCCTCTTTCACAGACCGTGCATCAAACCCTGGACGTTCTCTGCATCCACTGATGATGAGATGGCTCCCGAGACGACGATCTCACCCGTCTGGTCACAAGGTCGAGTCTCTGGCAAATACACACTGTATACTCCAGTCTTAAATGCCACCATGTTCCAATCCATATAGATGCACCTCAGCTGTGAGTCCTGACGAGCCGCAGGTGATCAGGGTGAGGTCCTGATAACCTCAGCAACACAGCCACTCAGTCCCAAATGCAAGCCACCTGGAAGGAAAAACAAAAGACAGAAACAAAAAGGCAGCCAGGCCCCCCAGCCATACAACATGGAGGAATATTTTGTGGACTGATGAGAGTAAAATTGTTCTTTTTGGGTCCAAGGGCCAGAGACAGTTTGTGGCACGACCCCCAAACTCTGAATTCAAGCCACAGTTCATAGTGAAGACAGTGAAGCATGGTGGTGCAAGCATCATGATATGGGCATGTTTCTCCTACTATGGTGTTGGACTTATATATCGCATACCAGGTATCATGGATCAGTTTGGATATGTCAAAATACTTGAAGAGGTCATGTTGCCTTATGCTGAAGAGGACATGCCATTGAAATGGGTGTTTCAACAAGACAATGACCCCAAGCACACTAGTAAACTAGCAAAGTCTTGGTTCCAAACCAATAAAATTAATGTTTTGGAGTGGTCTGCCCAATCCCTGGACCTAAATCCAATTGAGAACTTGTGGGGTGACATCAAAAAAGCTGTTTCTGAAGCAAAACCAAGAAATGTGAATGAATTGTGGAATGTTGTTAAAGAATCTTGGAGTGGAGTAACAGCTGAAAGGTGCCACAAGTTGGTTGACTCCATGCCTTGCAGATGTGAAGAAATCATGAAAAACTGTGGTTATACAACTAAATACTAGTTTAGTGATTCACAGGGTTGCTAAAAAAAAGCAGTTTGAACATAATAGTTTTAAGTTTGTAGCGTCAACAACAGACTGGTAACAATAAGAAATATACTCAAAACCTGGATTAATCTTTTTAGTCACATAGCACTACTATTATTCTGAACACTGCTGTATGTTCTTTTTGTCCTTTATTTAACACTGATTTTTTTTTTCTGTGCTCTTTTTTTGACCATGTAGTTTTACTGCATTGTGTACATGGTATAAAAACAATCCTGCGTGATTTATACTTCAGGAACAATGGAACACAGGCCACAGGAATCATACATTGGCGTCGGGTAACGTCTTGTGAGGTTGTGGCTTCCAGTCACGTCGAGTAACGTTGCTTTGCTCTTACTTGCGCTGAAACCACTTAATTTCTGCATCGAGCACAGAACGCAAACAAAAATTAAACGTTTAATTTTTTTTAAACATGTTTAATTTTTGTTTGTCCGATTTGCTTCGTCCTTTGCGCCCCTCGCACTGTTGTGGCGTCGAGCTGCTTGTCTCGGCACTGAGTTGCTTCCACGCGGCGGCGTCATGACGACACATGACGCAACGGGACCAGCCCCGGTGTGGAAAAAAAGGGGCTTTACGGGCCCAGACAGGAAGAGTGACACATCAGAGGAGGAGTTTTAAGGTTGATATAAGACTGACTTTTGGTTGTGCAAATAAGTTTGTTTTTTTTTTTTGTTTTTTTTGGTGCAAGTAATTTTTTTGTTACTAGCACCAGTGCAAGTAGGTTAAAAAATGTATTTCGATCCCTGTTGCTTGTGAATGGCTGAGCCTTTCAGGGGATGCTCCTTTTACACCCAGTCGTGACACTCACAATTAGTGTCCTCAGTTCCTAAACGCTTATTGTATTGTATTGATAATTGATAGAAGGAAAGGTGATGTAACACAGTGATAAACATACCACTGTCCCAGCTTTTTAAAATGTGTTGTAGGCATCCATTTCAAAATGAGCAAATATTTGCACAAAAACAATAAAGTTTATCAGTTTGAACATTAAATATCTGGTTTTTGTGGTGTATTCATTTGAATATAGGTTGAAGAGGATTTGCAAATCATTGTATTCTGTTTTTATGTACATTTCACACAACGTCCCAACTTCATTGGAATTGGGGTTGTGTGTATACACACACACACACACACACACACACACACACACACACGCATATATATATATATATATATATGCTAATTTATTTCAAAAAAGGCTGAAAGAATGCAAAATTGCTTAGACTTTTAATGTTATTCAGGCACATAACCTTAATTTGTGTAATAATGCAAAAAAGTATGAAGGGAGTATGTAATTATAACATTCAGCTCTCTTAGCAGTTGCATTATTAAACTTTACCACCAGAGAGCATGATAAACTACACACAATTGATTAAGTGGGCGTGATAGTTTTTGACATAAGGGTGAGTCTTGGTGTGCTTTGCTTACATTGTATACCTGTGTCAATAGGCAACATCATTTGCACAGGATATTATTATATTGGTTCGAGGATACTCTAAGCACACAAGCATTTGAACTCTCATACATAAGCAGCGTACTCAAACAGGAAGCGTCACACTATGTGATCAGCCAGATATTGCACTGTGCTTGTGTGCATACAGGAAACAAGTATCACTCTTTGGCTGTGTCTGAAAGCAACCACAGTGTCTGAACTTTTTAAGTAACCATCCAGAAATTTATTTCTGAAATATGGCTCATGGAAAAGACTACTCCTTCCCAAAACTGGATGACCTTGCCAGCCGATTTTTCCACAAATATTGTAAAGGTAGCCAAGAGCACAAAGGACAAGAGAGTGAGGGGCCTCATGTGTCTGAGTTTACCATCATTTGGGATAAACTGAGTAAGTGTGGCATTGGTTTTACTGTGTCCACCAGCCTCTGCAGCTTACAGAAAGCTTTTGGCTCATCTTGCAGAAATGCATACATAGGGTCTGATCAGCCTGAAAGTGTGAATATGTTGCATGCATGCATTGTTCCTTGTTCTGTTTGAGACAGTTGTTTATGATTTCTTGCAACAACAAGCTGCAACCTAGCACCTTAGCCATTATTAGTTTCTGTGGTTTATTACTACCTTACATTAAATGCACAATTAAAGTATTTGCACAAATTTTGCTTCTACCACAGTTGTTGTGTGGTTCAGTCATGTATCATCATATCAGCATCCTGTATAAAATGTGTCTTTGTTATATTCTTTGTTGTCACTCCTACAGTGTCCTTTTTTATTCACTGTTTTTTTTCCTTCTTTCCAATGAAATTTATAGTTGAGTATTATTTTTCAGAGTAAGGTAGAGGGATATGCCTTTGATGTTGAGAGGTGTTTTAAGTAGAATAGGCTTAAATATTAAGAAATATGATAGCACGGAGTTGATCTAATTGGAACACAAATATCTACTAGCCATTTAATGTAATGCGAAGCATTAGCTAAAAAAGGAATGACACTACTAATACAGGTGCCATTTTCTATAATTCTTTTGTGAAGATTCAAAATGCAGATGTGCCCCAAAATTTAAGATATCCACATCAGGCCACATTTTCGCCAGGATTTATAAAAATGCTTGTTTATGTTGTAATTGTTAACAGAATTTGGTGGAAATACGGGTAAATTTGGCCATTATTACCTCTGCCAGTGAAGTTGGGCGTAGTTTATGCTTTCACTTCTGTTTGATTGTCTGTTGGGTTTACAGGCTGTTCAGAGCCTGTAACCCACAATTTTTCATATATCATTATGATAGGCAAGGACTGGTTCAGTTTTCAAGGTCATAGGCCAAAGTAAAGAAAAAATCTTAGAAAACTAGAAAAATCCCCATCCTTTAACATTGAACAAATTTTCAAAAATGCATACCTCTGTCAAAAAAGATTGAATTTCTTTCATATTTAAGCGCATTATGTAGGATGGTATCCATTATCAACTGACAAAGTTTGATCCAGATTACAGATTTTGTGGCCATTTAAATTTAACATTGAAAACCCAATTTAATGTAGATTTTGCATTGTATCTTAATCAAATGTGGCACAATCACTGTCATATTTGAAAGTGAGGTGCAGACTGGCACTCACTATCACCTGACAAAGTTTTATCCAGATCAGATCCGGATTGTGTATTTTGTGGACATTTGAATGTAATATTGACAAGCCTATTTGGTGTACATTTTGCATTATATCTCAATCAAAAGTGCTTAGTCACTCACATTTTTCTGTTATGGATTTACAGTGGGGGAAATAAGTATTTGATCCACTGTCAGTTTTGCAGGTTTTCCCACCTACAAAGAATGGAGAGGTCTGTAATTTTTATCGTAGGTACACTTCAACTGTGAGAGACAGAATCTAAAAGAAAATCCAGAAAATTACATTGTATGATTTTTAAATAATGAATTTGCCTTTTATTGCATGAAATAAGTATTTGATCCCCTACCAACCAGCAAGAATTCTGGCTCTCACAGACCTATTAGCTTTTCTTTAAGAAACCCTCCTATTCTGCAATCTTTACCTGTATTAATTGCACCTGTTTGAACTTGTTACCTGTATAAAAGACGCCTGTTCACACACTCAATCAATCACACTCCAACCTATCCACTATTGCCAAGACCAAAGAGCTGTCTAAGGACATCAAGGACAAAACTGTAGACCTGCACAAGGCTGGGATGGGCTACAGGACAATAGGCAGGCTTCTTGGTGAGAAGACAAAAATGTATGATAATTTATTAGAAAGTGGAAGAAACACAAGATGACTGTCAATCTCCCTTGGTCTGGGATTCCATTCAAGATCTCACTTTGTGGGGTAAATATGATTCTGAGAAAGCTCAGAACTACACAGGAGGACCTGGTAAATAACCTGAAGAGAGCTGGGACCACAGTCACAAACATTACATTAGTAACACATGATGCTGTCATGGTTTAAAATCCTGCAGGGCAGCAAGGTCCCCCAGCTCAAGCCAGCACATGTGCAGGCCCGTTTGAAGTTCACCAGTGACCATCTGGATGATCCAAAGGAGGCATGGGAGAAGGTCATGTGGTCAGATGAGACCAAAATAGAGCTTTTTGGAATCAACTCTACTTGCCGTGTTTAGAGGATGAGAACAACCCCAAGAACACTCTCCCAGCCGTGAAGCATGGGGATGGAAACATCATACTCTGGGGGTGCTCTTCTGAAAAGGGGACAGGACGACTGCACCGTATTGAAGGGAGGATGGATGGGGTCATGTATTACGAGATTTTGGCAAAGAACCTCCTTCCCTCATTAAGAGCATTGAAGATGGGTCATGACCTGGTCTTCCAGCATGAGAATGACCCCAAACACACAGCCAGGGCAACTAAGGAGTGGCTCCGTAAGAAGCATTTCAAGGTCCTGAAGTGGCCTAGCCAATCTCCAGACATGAGCTCAATAGAAAATCTTTGGAGGGAGCTGAAACTTCAAACCTGAAGGATCTGGAGTAGATCTGTATGGAGGAGTGGACCAAAATCCATGTTGCAGTGCGTGAAAACTTGATCAAGAACTACAGGAAACGTCTGACCTCTGTAATGGCAGAAAAATGTTTCTGTACCAATTGTTAAGGTCTGTTTTTCTAGGGGATCAAATACATATTTCATGCAGTAAAATGCAAATTAATTATTTAAAACTCCTACAATGTGATTTTCTGGATTTTTTTTTTTTTTTAATTTCTGTCTCTCACAGTTGAAGTGTACCTACGATTAAAAAAAATACAGATCTCTCCATTCTTTGTAGGTGGGAAAACCTGCAAAATTGACAGTGAATCAAATACTTACTCCCCCCACTGTACCTACACCACCAAAATTGGATGGAGGTTCCAATTTTATGCCTGTTTGTTGATCTTCCACTTATCAGTCAGAAACCAAATGCCAAAAAGCAATGACAAATTGTGTATAGCAGAAATAACCAATGTTCTGTGAAAATTATCTGAAAAAGAATTAAAAAACCAAAAGAGTTGAGAAAAAACATAACACCACACAAAAAAAACTTAAAGTGCATGAACTACATACATACTCCTGACATTTGATCAAATCTAATTTAGCTTACGAAAAGCCACTTCTGATAGTACTTTGACCTTGTAAATTTTTTTCCAATGTAAGAATTTGTGGAATTGGAAACTAGTGTTGGTGGAGGTTTGCACTCTGAGCGCGGTGGTCTAGCTTATTTATTGAAGATGTGGATACAGCGCCTCCAGAAATATCCACAGTGCTTCACTTTTTTCCACATTTTGCCATCTTACAGCCTTATTTTAAAATGGATGAAGCTATTTTTTCCCTCAAAATTCTACACACAGTACCTCATGATGACAATGTAATTTTATTTATTTATTTATTTTTGCAAATTTATTAAAAATAAACTAAGAAATCACATGTACATAAGTATTCTCATGAAGCTCACAATTGAGCTCAGGTGCATCCTGTTTCCACTGATCATCCTTGAGATGTTTCTGCAGCTTAATTGGAGTCCATCTGGGGTAAATTCACTTGATTGGACAGTATTTGGAAAGGCACATATCTGTCTACATATAAGGTTCCACAGTTGACAGTGCATGTCAAAGATGGGCGCATTAAGTTTTTGTTTTTGTTTTTAAATTTTAATAAATTTGCAAAATTTTCAAAAACTTTCTTCATGTTGTCATTATGGGGTGTTGTGAGTAGATTTTTGAGGAAACATGAATTTACTCCATTTTGGAATAAGGCCGTAACATAACAAAATGTGGAAAAGTGAAGCACTGTGAATACTTTCCGGGTGAACTGTGTATTCCCTGCAATTAGCAGGACAAGCATAGGGTTAATGGAATCTTTCAGTGCAAAAGGTCTGTATGCAACTCTGTAAAACTGCATTTTTTTTTTAATAGGCATGTGAAGAAATCTAAATCATGTACTCTTTAACAGTGGTATCAACTGGTCACAAGGACCCCATGATAAGAAGCAACTTAATAGGTCTGTCTGCTTTAATTTTATTTAGAAAGTTTACACTTGCCAAAATGGTCCAAAAAAGAGAATTCCCTAATCTTCATTTGTAGTTATCAGAATCCAAAATTTGAATGAGTAAACAAAAAATCTGGTAAATACGCAGTAGTTTTTACTGAATATTTGCAAAAAATTTTGCACATTGTCTGACTGACTCCCTTAATGCTATGCATTGCCTGCTAATCGCAGGGAATAATATTTTTAGAAAATGTAGTGTTTTGCTACATCACATGCCAAGGATGTTGTGATTTTTAGTGTCGCATTGTTGTGTGTTGCATTTATAATTCACTTGAAATGCTAATGTTCTTGTTTTTAGCACCTCATAAATGTTTCTACCTTCTCTTTCTCTTTATTATTTCCATCCATGTGGGTGAATGTTCCTGCAAACCCTTGGTGAACTGTAGAGACTTTTGGTATGCTCATTTTTCCATAAGCCATCTCAAGTCACAGAGCTTGTATTCAGTCTAGATATGTACAAATTTTATGCCTCATGACAGTTTGAGTTTATTTTGGCTGTAAATGTACAGCCCGGCCTTAATATTAAGCTTGAATTTAAATCATTAGCAGCGTATTGAAGCACAGTCTAACCCACCATGTCTGTGTGACTTTGGACGGCTCATGTCTGCTGTGACGTAAACATTGCATTGTCTGCATTCTAATGCCTGCAGTTTTGACTTTCTTTGCAACTGTTATTATTGCTCCTTCTCACCCTAACCTCCAAATAAAAAAGGATGCACAACAGCTTGTCTGTGAATTGGCTTGTTCTATAAACCCCACGAGAGCTCTTTGCATCACTTTATAATTAAAATTTCCTGCTACGATGTTTGTACTTTAAGTATTCACCCCCACCTACCCACCCAGGTATACCCTTGCCTCCTCAATATTTGACTTTTGCCTGACTTTAAAAAGCATTTAATTCTCTAAACATGTTTATTGTCCTTGTATATTAATTCTCTCTAAAGAGAAGCTGATTGTGTGCTTCTACCAAATGTAATTGTGATTATTTTTTATTCTTTTGTAGTGAAAGAATTCTTAGCTAAAGCCAAAGAAGATTTTTCAAGAAAATGGGAAAGTCCGCCACAGGTAATATCAGTTAAATCAAGCTGAACTTCCCTTAGAAAAGTAAAACTTTAATTTCCCTGAACACGCACGACTTCACAGTTTGTTTTTAAGTCATAAAGTGGTTCGATGGTTTGTATTTGCCTAACCCACTTCCTTTAGAGCAAAGTGCCTCAGAGATTGACTTGTCTAATCTTTATTGTTCTGCTTCATAGTAAGGCATTTTCATCAAACTATAAAAGTCATTTATATTTAACAAACATAGCATTTAGCTTGTGTGTTTTTATATGAGCCATATGTCGTATTACCCTTCCTGCCAGTGCATCTGAGGAGCTGCACAAATACCAATAAGCAGAAGTGAAACATCTCCCTTGTCACACTTTGCCATCTCACTGATAACTTCTTTTCTCAGTGCACAACAGGCCTGGACGACTTTGATAGGTTCAAGACTCTTGGCACCGGCTCATTTGGGCGAGTTATGCTTGTCAAACATAAAGGAACAAACCAGTTCTACGCCATGAAGATCCTGGACAAACAGAAAGTATGTGAGAACAGTTTCTCCCATCTTATGAGAAGTAAGAGCAGTGTTTAGTTTGTGTGTCAACTGAGAAACCCACAGAGCATGCACACACAAATGCTGTAACGTAAACTTGTGCATCTTACAAAAAGGAAATGGAAAGTTTCCCCTTGCTTACAGGCAGCCATGTTATCATTAAAAACCTCAGAGGAGCTTTACATGAGAGTTTCAATCTGTAAATACTGATGTGAAAGTCGTAGGCGGAAGATAACGTGTCCCAAATGCTCGGCTTATGCAGACGTGCTCGGTCACCCTTTATTTTACCCTGTGAGTTACACAAGTAAAACTATTTGACTTGTAAAATTTGTAAAAATGTGGCTCACAGATTATGGGATCTTTTTTGGTCTGTTATTTGTTTCAGGATTCCAGTAATAGTGTGTATTTACAATTTTTTAACTCCTTTGGTACAAATCATGTTTGCATCGCCACTCACATTTAAAATTTGTGTTTTGTGTCTATGTATGTATATACTAGCATGTTGCCCATGGGGATCCACAAGCTCTAGATTGGGTAGTATTTATAAAATAGGTACCTGATATTTTTTCTTGGGTGGTAATAAATTGTACAAAGTTTCTATAATGAGTTGGAATGGCGTGTGAGTCCAGAATGTTTTTTAGAACCTTAGACCTCAACAGTTTTTAGAAGAAGAGCTCAACTCTTTTATTTCATGTTAATTATGTAATTTTTTTATGTTAATTTACTGTCTTAAAATATTTATAAATTGTTTATGTTCTTGTTATCATATACAGACTATTATTATTTTATTATCACTTCTATTGTATTATTTGATTTTTTTTTAAATAGACAACAATGGAAATGTGTTTTCACTTTCTTGTGTCATCCATGTATTTTTAACGTATTTACAATTATATGTGTGTGTGTGTGTGTGTGTGTGTGTGTGTGTGTGTGTGTGTGTGTGTGTGTGTGTGTGTGTGTGTGTGTGTGTGTGTGTGTGTGTGTGTGTGTGTGTGTGTGCCCACGTTTTGCCTACCTCTCCATTTTCCACAGGGATTTCATTGAATTAGGCAATCATCACACTTCAGCTGTCAAAAATCTGACAGCTATTTTAATTAAAAAACAATCAGAATTATAGGAAACATTTTGGGTTGGTTGTTGAGTTTCAGATGTTTTAGAAAGTACAGACATGAAACTTATCATATGAAGTAAATACTAGTGACATAATTGTATTGTTTGTCATGTGCTTGTGTTTTACCAGGTGGTGAAATTGAAGCAGATAGAACACACGCTAAATGAAAAAAGAATACTACAGGCAGTCTCCTTCCCCTTTCTGGTTAGATTGGAGTACGCTTTCAAGGTACATTTGGACCCACTACTTAGAACCATTTCAATTGTATCCAACTCTGTGGAAGCTACCAGTGATATGTGCGGGGTTCTAGCTAGGACCATTTTAGTGCAGGGTAAATTATGTGATCGCGGCTTATAGCTTCGAGGGGCCACAGGCCCCTGGATTTGCGGCCTCCCTGAAGCTAAGGATTTTATTCAACTAAAACATTCTTGGCAAGCTTATTTTTAACTAATTTTGGGTGGTCTTAGATGCATTGAACACAAGAATAATAAACAAAAAATTATATTTATGTTGTATTATTTGTAAGATCAAAGTTACTTTTGCATGTTTCTGTCAAAGTCTAAGTTACTGAATTAAATAACATTGAAAATGTTAAAAACACATTAATATTTAATGGACATAACATTTACTCTCTTCTTCAAAAATAACACAATAGTTTGTAATCCAGTGAAGTAGGCAGTTTTTCTGTCATCCTAAGAGTTTTTTTTTTTTGTTTGTTTGTTTGTTTGTTTTTTTTGTTTGTTTGTTTCTGTTTTTCAACGATTTGAGTGGAATTACATTACTTTTTCTTGGACTGATTTGTCAAACCTGCTGTTTTAAATGAAAAATTTACTGACTCAGTTTTTTACTCTCTGATCTCTGCTGTTTGCGATTTGATACAAAGAAAATGAGAAATATATTTCTTATTACTTTAATTACTGGTTTAAAATTGCAAAACTATGACTCTATAAGCTTGAAATACGATCAAATTGGTACATTTTCAGCAACATTTCAGTTCATTTTTCTGAAATTCTGTGCTGGGTGGCAGAGCCAATTTGAACCCGAGAGCCGGCGAAAATTTGCAGTACCAGGCAGGGCTGCCCGGCAACGCCCGCTGTGGCTGGAACCCTGGATATGTGTTATGCAAATCTAACCTAAGGCAAATCCTTTTTTGTTTGCCGGTGGGTACAACCCCAATTCCAATGAAGTTGGGACGTTGCGTAACATGTAAATAAAAACAGAATACAATGATTTGTAAATCCTTTTCAACCAGTGGTGTAGTCTACATTTTTGAAGTGGGTAGACTGTGTTTTTTGTCCGTCATCAACCTCGTGCATTGCGCCCCCGGTTATTAACATTTTTAACACCATAACAACAAATAGATATATACTTTCCATCTGATCATTTATATTCTATATTTGCCACTATAAATGTGAGAAATGTGTCAGAATGTAAGTAATTTGCACCAGTTGCAAAATACAGTATACAACAGTAAATCTAAAAGAGTGATTAAAAAATACAAAGATCAAATACATTTATTTTTTGGCATCTGAAAACCTAATTTAACAAAGAAATTTAATCAGGTCATAAACCAGGAATAAACACTGTTTAAATCCAGCCAAAAGTATCATATGCAAGCTACTGTGCATTTTTAACAGTAAATAAGACAACTTTAAGTCACAGTCACTCAAAAAAAAAAAAGTGACTGTGACTCCTTGTTATTAAGAAAGAAAAGTTCTCTTAACAATAATAAGGAGCAGATTATTGCCTCCCAACTAAGTATATTGCAAGAGTTCACTTTTCCTCCCTCTATTTAGTATCGGATATGAGCCTGTACTGTCAAATTCAGCAGCTGCAAGATTCACCCTTCATATAATCCGCATGGCCCCACGTTGTTTGTGGACAGTTTAGACGCATAAACAAAAACAAAACTGAACACACCGGTCTACATGAGCATGCACTGGCTGCAGAGCCTCACGCCTCCTACCACAATCTCTGTTGAAGTTGACAGTCCATCACCAGGTCCAGACGGGGGACTGGAACCTGTAGGCTTTGTGGTCCATAAGGAAACCTACCCAGTATAAACAAGCTAGTATTAGTATACGTTAAGTTCCATTAAAACAGCAGCTAGGCTGAAGGACAGAAGCCGGGACAGAAGCTAGCTCCCAGAAAATTCACATACAACAATGAAAATATGGTAGATGCTTTACTTTGCAGAAACCTTTTCAACCCATGACAAAAACATTGCAGGCCAAATCAGTGGCACAAAAGTATAGTGTGAAGACAACCAACTAACTAACTAAGACAACCATGCAACTACCGAGAGTATGCCACAATTCCAATCATTTTAAAACTACACTATCCAACAGCCAACGGGACTCAAGCTCAAGAGACATCTGTAGATTACCGGCAAAACTCTATTATTTTTTAAAAAGCTGTTTCATTTTATATTTTAACAATAAATGAACGGATCATTAAAAATGTCCACGAATCAAAGTCAAAAGACATTTGCACAAGTAGAAGCTCTACACTTATTGTGCTCAAATTCATATTTTAGAAATGACTCTGTCCTGATAACATTAAAAGGCAATTACATATTTTGTCAAAATTACAAGTTGAAATGACCATTAAAAAAATTCATCAAGAGGTTTATGTCACAGAAATCCTACTTTACAATCACTGCTAAATTGTTAAATTATTTCCTGTTGCATTTATAATAAACATTTGTATTTATTTACAGTGTCTGTTTTTCTGGTTGAAATGAGATATAAATTATCTACCAGACTTAAAAAAAAAAAATGTACAAATTTCCATGTTATTTTGTCTAAAAATAAATGTCCGAGGTTCCTTATGTTAAACAAGAAATTATCTAATCTGAAATAACAGGTGGTTTTAATTTACAGGTGAAAGGTTTCTAAAGAACCATTTATTGATTTATTTAGCTATTTTAATTACAAGTGTTCTAAACTTTTTTAAGAGTAATCAGAAATTCTGAGGTAACAAACAACAACAAAAAACATTTCCAAGGATTTTTCTTGAGAAAACTGCTCCATAAATGAGCAGTCCTGTGACACGTTTGTTTTGTACAGATCAGTGGTTTATTTCTACATCGATCCATTTTGTACAGATCAGTGGTTTCTGCCACTAGTCTTCCGTGTTTTGGCCCAACGCGTCGTTCCTATTGGACAACGCAAAGGTACATCACAGCTCAGAAAGTTGGATTGGCTTGAACTTTTTCCACGTCAGCCTGCCGACAAGCGGCAATGCGCGCTCCCATCAGCATCGAAAAAGCAATGTGTCTCATTGAAAATAATGCTTTTTAGACTGTTTTTTGATGCATCTGACGTATTCAGTGTGAAAGGCCCATTAGCTTAGTGAACAAATAAAAAACTAGCTGTCGTAGGCTAGCCCACTTACCAGCAATGCAGACAGCGCCAGGTTTATCTCCTCCACTCAGGGTGCAAACGTCATCAATCGGCCCTGAAGCAGCAGGTGGACGTTTTCGGAAAAAAAAAAATCTAAAACCGAGGCCTGTTTTCTTTTCATTTTTTCGGGTAATAATCACCATCGATACTTTCTCCAGCATTCTTCTTGTTTGTGTGTGGCTTTCGCGCTGATTAGCTGGTAGCCCCGCCCCCATCTGTCTATGAGCCAAGTAAAACTCTTATCTAGCAGAGCGAGCAGGGGTGGGACATACGGTGCACTCTGCAGTGATGGACGCCTGATGGCTGTCTTTTAAAGGGAGAAAATAAAATTACAGTCAATAAGCGCTTATTTTATTTACACTGTCACGTTCTCCGGGGCAGTTTGAAGTGGGTAGACGGAAATTCCTGGTCATTTTAGGTGAAGAGACAGCGCCTACCTGCGTTCCACGTAGACTACACCACTGTTTTCAACCTATATTCAATTGAATACACCACAAAGACAAGATATTTAATGTTCAAACTGATAAACTTTATTGTGTTTGTGCAAATATTTGCTCATTTTGAAATGGATGCTTGCAACATGTTTCAAAAAAGTTGGGACAGTGATATGTTTACCACTATCACCTCATCACTTTTCCTTCTAACAACAGTCAATAAGTGTTTGGGAACTGAGGAGACACATGATTGGGTATAAAAGGAACATCCCCAAAAGTCTCAGCTGTTCACAAGCAAAGATGGGGTGAGGATCACCACTTTGTGAACAACTGTATGAAAAAATAGAACGATGTTTCTCAATGTTCAGTTGCAAGGAATTTAGGGATTCCATCATCTACAGTCCATAATATAATCAGAAGATTCAGAAAATATGGAGAACACATGCAAGTTAGAACTCTACCATGCAAAGCGAAAGCCATCCATCAACAACATCCAGAAACGCTGACGCCTTCTCTGACCCCTAGCTCATTTGAAATGGACAGATGCAAAGTGGAAAAGTGTGCTGTGGTCTGATGAGTCCACATTTCAAATTGGTTTTGGAAATCATGGGCGTCATGTCCTCCGGACAAAAGAGGGAAAAGACCATCCAGATTGTTACCAGCGCAAAGTTCAAAAGCCAGCATCTGTGATGGTATGGGGGTGTGTTAGTGCCCATGGCATGGGCAACTTACACATCTGTGATGACACCATCAATGCTAAAAGGTACATCCAGGTTTTGGAGCAACACATGCTGTCATCCAAGCACCGTCTTTTTCAGGGACGTCCCTGCTTATTTCAGCAAGACAATGCCAAGCCACATTCTGCACGTGTTACAACAACGTGGCTTTGTAGTAAAAGAGTGCGGGTACTAGACTGGCCTGCCTGCAGTCCAGACCTGTCGCCCATTGAAAATGTGTGGCGCATTATGAAGCGCAAAATACGACAACGGAAACCCCGGACTGTTGAACAACTGAAGTCATACATCAAACAAGAATGGGAAAGTATTCCACCTACAGAGCTTCAACAATTAGTGTCCTCAGTTCCAAAATGCTTATTGAGTGCTGTTAGAAGGAAAAATGATGTAACACAGTGGTAAACATACCACTGTCCCAGCTTTTTTGAAACGTGTTGCAGGCATCCATTTCAAAATGAGCAAATATTTGCACAAAAACAATAAAGTTTATCAGCTTGAACATTAAATATCTTATCTTTGTGGTGTATTCAATTGAATATAGGTTGAAGAGGATTTGCAAATCATTGTATTCTGTTTTTATTTACATTTTACTCAATGTCCTAAATTCATTGGAATTGGGGTTGTACATTATATCTCAAATGATTACAATAAAAGGCAGGGTACCTAAAATAAAATTAAAAAAAAATTATGATTAATGTTTAGCTGATTGGATTGCTGCTGTTTATTTACCACCCTTGAAGGACACTTTCCAGTTAATGTCATTACTTGGTTTGGCCATGCTTTGTTTTAAAGGACAACTCAAACCTCTACATGGTGATGGAATACGTGCCTGGAGGAGAGATGTTCTCGCACCTCAGACGCATTGGAAGGTTCAGGTATGGCATCTGTTAGTCTTGCATTTTTCTTGGTTGTTGACTGTGTAATTGTGATCCAATGACATCGACGCATAAACATTATTGTGTCAGATTTTTTTCAGTGTAAACTGACTGTTCAGATTTACTTTATATCCATAAAGATTAAGTTTAAGAGAATAAAAATGTCAAGTCTTCTTATTATTTCAAGATTTGGTAATTTGTGAATATGTTTCTCTCTAGAGTAAATGTGGTGGTTTCCAGACTTAAATCTCTTCCCACCCTACACACACATATGATATTATGTTGGTGGTCATTGAAAATATAGCTAGATTTATTTAAGTAATATAAATTAGGGCTGCGTGATAAAACAATTGCAATAACGTATCATTTGTACTTTGTGTGGACAGTTCCAGTAGCCTATAAGACAGCAGAAATAAATGTGAGAACATCTGCATTTTTTTCCTTGCACAACAAAGTGCATGATCACTTCCTTCTGCAAAGTGGTGTTTGAGCTACTGGTGGTGAAGAAAGTGCTGGAAAAAAGGCAAAAAAAAAAAAAACAGAGAGGGAGAATTGACACACCAAGGTGCACAACAACAACTGTGAAAGTGAACATGCTGATAAAACTAACAAAAAGGGTTATCTAACCTAGGGCAATAGTTCTGCACATCGTCGTGGTAATCTCTCAGTGGTGAGGAAGATTGTCTCTTAACACAGAATTAGTTGATCAAGTCCTGGGCAGGATGGTGGGCGTGGAGACGAATGAACTCGCCCAGTCTTGTTTCTGACAGACAATGCACCTATTTGCTGTGAGAAGCTTCTGCTGGTCAGGATCTTGCTCTATCTCTCTCTCTCCTTACTCTTTCTCCTTTTCTCCTCTGTGTTTTTCATCTGTATTTTTTTGGAAGTCTTTCACTCTGTGGATCATTGCTCACCAGTTGGCTTGGTCCCTCCCTTAAGCTGGGCAGACACTGTACGATATTTTCAATCGTTGTACTCGGCTCCAGCTCAAACTGTAAGACAAAACCGCAGGGTGTAAAAGTTCAGAGCGCATGATTTATGTTCTCACACTGTACGGTCCGATGCTCTGATGCGATCTGACTACTCATACTGTACGTTCAAAAACCACACATCAGACTTGTGTTTCCAGAAGCAAAACGTAAACAGAAGCTTTTTTCTTTTTCTTTTTTCTTTTTTCAAACTCTATTTACATTTCTTATTTTTACAAAAACTCGATGGGAGACATCAAAGTTTAAAAAAAAACAATACAAGACTTTACATGAGTTGAAGAATAAGGGGGAAAAAGAAACAGAAGCTGCTCTCCCAAAGAGATGATCGTGTTGTGAAAGTGTAGGTACACGGACCCACAACAGGGGGCGTTAATGAACGGACAATGGATAAGCCAAAAGTAACAATTTTAATGTTGTAAATTGTGCACAACGGAAAACAGACAACAATCACTGTGGAACTACAGTCAATTACACGTTGGGTGACGTGTGGGCAGGCTTGAGGATAGGAGACGCCCGTCCAGAACCGAGCCGGATCCCACACGGCCCTCACCGCCAACGGAGAACACCGGAGCCGCCAAGTCCTGGGTCCCCAGGTGGTCACCGTCTCCAGCTGTCAGACCTGGTACTGCTGGCAGAGAACAGAAACAGCACAGGTGAGTGTGAGTACGCACACTCAGTAATCCCACAGTCAGTGTTCTTTTGGGAGGGAGCACCTCCACCTCCAGTCACACACTCGTGCAGGTCCTGTCTAACCACTTATCTGGTTGGGGTGTGAAGCGAAGCCGTCGCTGATCACACCAAACGCCAATCCCACAGATAAGGCAACACCACAGGAAAACGGCTGCAAAGAAGTTCAGACTATTAGTCAGTGTTAAATACAGCAGAGAATATTACCTCCAAGGTAGCTGATTTCTCGGCGGGGAGGTGGAGTTGCAGTCCGGCCTTTAAGGTGGTGGTGATGTGGATGAGTGACAGCTGGTGCTGATGACGAGTAACAGCTGTCACTCCCGGTTGCTATGACGCCCTCTTGTGCTTGAAGCCCGCACTTCAAGCAGGGCGCCATCTGGTGGTGGTGGGCCAGCAGTACCTCCTCTTTAGCGGCCCACACAACAGATCGCTGTTTGCGCTCTCCGGTGTTTGCACATGCACAGTGCGAGAGGTAATCAGTGCGTAGATGCTTGTAGCGCTGCTTCAGCGGAAACAGGTTTGATTCTCATCCGACCATACGATTGCCGATAGGGAGGTGGTCGTGAGATGTTACACGCAGCTTGTTATTCCATATATACTGCATGATGCAGGAAACACGATTAAGCTGAAACCAAAACATTCTCGCACGAGTGAAAAATCGGCTGAAAAAGGGCCAAAATTCGCACAGTGTAAGCCCAGCTTTATTCTTCCCAGGTCTTCCAGTCGATGGAGCAGCTCTTGAGGTTGTGCTTCAGGTGGTCCTTGTAGTATTACTTCTGCCTTCCTCTGGACTGTTTTCATTCACTCAGCTGGAAGTAGATCTGCTTTGGAAGTTGGCTGTCACCCATCCTAACAATGTGGTCCAAACACCGAAACTGTTTCACAATAAAAGCCCTATGTATATACTGCTGCAACAGCAGTAACAATAAAAACTGTTATGGTTAGAAAGTGCTTAATCAATATGTACAAAGTGAGTCTCAAAATAAAATGAAATAAAAGGGAAAAGTTTAACTCATTAACCTTGTACTTGCTTGAGGTTGGCAACATTATTAATTTATTAAATGTTGACTGTGAGCAATTAGCCAACTCAAGGTTTATTTAGATGCCCTCTATTTAAAAAAAAAAAAAAAAACGCAACAAATTTTAAAAGGAAGCGGATTTTATACTCAACAAAAATATAAACGCAACACTTTTGGTTTTGCTCCCATTTTGTATGAGATGAACTCAAAGATCTAAAACTTTTTCCACATACACAATATCACCATTTCCCTCAAATATCGTTCACAAACCAGTCTAAATCTGTGATAGTGAGCACTTCTCCTTTGCTGAGATAATCCATCCCACCTCACAGGTGTGCCATACCAAGATGCTGATTAGACACCATGATTAGTGCACAGGTGTGCCTTAGACTGTCCACAATAAAAGGCCACTCTGAAAGGTGCAGTTTTGTTTTACTGGGGGGGGGGATACCAGTCAGTATCTGGTGTGACCACCATTTGCCTCATGCAGTGCAACACATCTTCTTCGCATAGAGTTGATCAGGTTGTCAACTGTGGCCTGTGGAATGTTGGTCCACTCCTCTTCAATGGCTGTGCGAAGTTGCTGGATATTGGCAGGAACTGGTACACGCTGTCGTATACGCCGGTCCAGAGCATCCCAAACATGCTCAATGGGTGACATGTCCGGTGAGTATGCCAGCCATGCAAGAACTGGGACATTTTCAGCTTCCAAGAATTGTGTACAGATCCTTGCAACATGGGGCCGTGCATTATCCTGCTGCAACATGAGGTGATGTTCTTGGATGTATGGCACAACAATGGGCCTCAGGATCTCGTCACGGTATCTCTGTGCATTCAAAATGCCATCAATAAAATGCACCTGTGTTCTTCGTCCATAACAGACGCCTGCCCATACCATAACCCCACCGCCACCATGGGCCACTCGATCCACAACATTGACATCAGAAAACTGCTCACCCACATGACACCACACACGCTGTCTGCCATCTGCCCTGAACAGTGTGAACCGGGATTCATCCGTGAAGAAAACATCTCTCCAACGTGCCAAACGCCAGCGAATGTGAGCATTTGCCCACTCAAGTCGGTTACGACGACGAACTGGAGTCAGGTCGAGACCCCGATGAGGATGACAAGCATGCAGATGAGCTTCCCTGAGATGGTTTCTGACAGGTGTGCCATACCAAGATGCTGATTAGACACCATGATTAGTGCACAGGTGTGCCTTAGACTGTCCACAATAAAAGTCCACTCTGAAAGGTGCAGTTTTGTTTTACTGGGGGGGGGGATACCAGTCAATATCTGGTGTGACCACCATTTGCCTCATGCAGTGCAACACATCTTCTTCGCATAGAGTTGATCAGGTTGTCAACTGTGGCCTGTGGAATGTTGGTCCACTCCTCTTCAGTGGCTGTGCGAAGTTGCTGGATATTGGCAGGAACTGGTACACGCTGTCGTATACGCCGGTCCAGAGCATCCCAAACATGCTCAATGGGTGACATGTCCGGTGAGTATGCCGGCCATGCAAGAACTGGGACATTTTCAGCTTCCAAGAATTGTGTACAGATCCTTGCAACATGGGGCCGTGCATTATCCTGCTGCAACATGAGGTGATGTTCTTGGATGTATGGCACAACAATGGGCCTCAGGATCTCGTCACGGTATCTCTGTGCATTCAAAATGCCATCAATAAAATGCACCTGTGTTCTTCGTCCATAACAGACGCCTGCCCATACCATAACCCCACCGCCACCATGGGCCACTCGATCCACAACATTGACATCATAAAACTGCTCACCCACACGACACCACACACGCTGTCTGCCATCTGCCCTGAACAGTGTGAACCGGGATTCATCCGTGAAGAAAACATCTCTCCAACGTGCCAAACGCCAGCGAATGTGAGCATTTGCCCACTCAAGTCGGTTACGACGACGAACTGGAGTCAGGTCGAGACCCCGATGAGGATGACGAGCATGCAGATGAGCTTCCCTGAGATGGTTTCTGACAGTTTGTGCAGAAATTCTTTGGTTATGCAAACAGATTGTTTCAGCAGCTGTCCGAGTGGCTGGTCTCAGACGATCTTGGAGGTGAACATGCTGGATGTGGAGGTCCTGGGCTGGTGTGGTTACACGTGGTCTGCGGTTGTGAGACTGGTTGGATGTACTGCCAAATTCTCTGAAACGCCTTTGAAGACGGCTTATGGTAGAGAAATGAACATTCAATACACGAGCAACAGCTCTGGTTGACATTCCTGCTGTCAGCATGCCAATTGCACGCTCCCTCAAATCTTGCGACATCTGTGGCATTGTGCTGTGTGATAAAACTGCCCCTTTCAGAGTGGCCTTTTATTGTGGGCAGTCTAAGGCACACCTGTGCACTAATCATGGTGTCTAATCAGCATCTTGGTATGGCACACCTGTGAGGTGGGATGGATTATCTCAGCAAAGGAGAAGTGCTCACTATCACAGATTTAGACTGGTTTGTGAACAATATTTGAGGTAAATGGTGATATTGTGTATGTGGAAAAAGTTTTAGATCTTTGAGTTCATCTCATACAAAATGGGAGCAAAACCAAAAGTGTTGCGTTTATATTTTTGTTGAGTATACATCTGGCAGGATGCCTGGCATTCCAACTTTGTATTGTTTCTTTCTCATCACGAGCAGCATGTGGAACTTTTAGCTCCCCCCTGCTGCTCTCTGATAACAGAGAACAGAATTAGTGTGCGCTGTCTGCCATCAGTCAGAATTTTTTTTTTTTTTTACATTTATTCTTTATTATTATTCACAGATCACATTACACAGCCAATATTGGTCATCCAGAGAAAGGAATAAAAGGAAAAGAAAAAAAAACAGCATAAAAAAACCTTGCTGTTAGTAACAATACTATTACTGTGTAATGTTTAATAAAGTGCTGAGAACAAAACTGCAACATGTATTTTATATGTTTGTAAAAGGACAAGACCAAGAAAGGGGGGGGGGGGGGGGGGAAGGGGGCAGTAATAATAAGAAGTACTACCTAATGAACAATAAATTAATGAACAATAAATTAAAAGATGATGTATGGGCTAACAACAGGAAGTGGATTCTTTTGTAGGGACGTATACAGTTATATTGTTTCATTTTGAGATATGTATATAGTACATACAAGACCAAACAGTCCTTTTTAAACCAACGGAAATTAGCCAATGATGTTAAAGGGCAGAGAAGGAAGAGATGATTTAATTCATTAAGTCTGTAGGATATGCCTATACCTTTCGTACATAGGAGACCCATTTTGACCATGACCTTGTGAATTTATTCATTTGTAGACGGCGTGAGAAAGTAATCTTTTCCATTATATAAATTTCATTAACAATATCCGTCCATTCCTCTATTATGGGGGGGTCGGGATGTAGCCAGTGTCGGGTGATAGTTTTCTTGCCGGCAGAAATCAAAACACCAAATAAGTATTTGTTGAATTGGCCTGTGAGAAAGTTAACTTCTCCCATAATAAGTGTTTTGAAATGAAATGGTATTTTTATATGGAACATGTTTTCTAATATTTTGTGTATCTCAAACCAAAAACTTAAAATTGCTGGACATTCCCAAAATATATGCCAGTGATTAGCATCCCGGCTCCCGCACAACCTCCAACACAATGGGTCTCCTCCTGCAAAGTGAACTTTCTGCTTAGGGGTCACAAAGAATCTGATTAGACATTTCCATGCAAATTCTCTCCATGTATGTGAGTTGGTGCATTTCCATTGAAACTCACAGTAACTGTCCCATTCCTCTCTCGAAATTTCAAAATTACATTCCTTCTTCCATTTATCTTTAATAAAATCTGTAGAATAAGATTTTTTATTCATAAAGCTCTTATATAGTCTAGATATCATACCCTTGCCTCGTTCCGATGAATAAGCACGTAATACCTGTTTTAGTATTGGATCATCAGGGTCCACTGTAAAATTTCTAATCACCTGGTTAAAATAATTACGTAATTGTAAATATCTGTAAAAGTCTTGCTTTTCCAGAAAGTGTTCCCTTCTCAGAGTCTCAAAACTTTTAAATTGGCCTTTATTTGTTATCGAGTGAAATGTTGTTATTCCCTTGATTATCCAGCATTTAAATCTAGAGTCCAGTTGAAGTCAGGGTCGTAGGCGCACCATCTAATTATTCCTAACTTGTCGTGTGGTTTATATATATCTTTAACAGAGTTCCAGATTTTAATTTGAAATTTTGTCCATGGATTTTGCAGTTTGTTTAAGCAAGTCCCCAGGTCTTTATTACCCAATACTGCCTGGATTGGGGGGTCCTTAATGAGTGACATTTCAATGTCTTTCCACCTGGCCTGGTAGTCTTGATTACACAAATTTATCAATGGTCTTATTTGGGATGAGAAAAAGTAATCCTTTAAATTTGGTACAGCCATTCCTCCTCTCTCTTTCGATAGTTGTAGTGTTCTAAACCTTACCCTGGGTTTTTTCCCCTGCCAAATGAATCTGGAAAATATATTATCCCATTCGGAGAATTGTTTTGTGGTTATTTCAACTGGAAGGGCCTGGAATAGAAAAATAAATCTCGGGAGTATATTCATTTTTATGGTCTCCACCCTTTGAGTAAGGCTCATAAAGGGGTTGGAGTTCCATCTTTGTATATCTAGTTTTATTCTAGTAAGGAGTGGGTCATAGTTAGTCTTTGCTTTGTTAGTCTTTCCCCGGGTGCCTAATGGCGACTTCTGCTCCTACTGGCAATTAGGATTAAATGCAGTAGACACATTTCATTGTGCAGGGAACATGTTCTTCTGTGCATATGACAATAAAATTTCTTGAATTTATTTTGATGCGGGCAGATGGATTACTGTATAGACTGCTGATTCCCTGAATAAATTCTTTATAAAAGCCGAATCTCTCGAGAGTCTTATATAAAAATTTCCATCTCACAAAGTCAAAGGCCTTCTCTGCGTCAAGGCTTACCAATAAGGCCTGAGTCTTATGTTCTTGTATATAGTTTATAATATGTAATGAGCGTCTAATATTATCATAAGTGTGTCTCTGGGGAATAAAGCCTGTTTGGTCTGTCTGTATCAAGTAAGGAAGAACCTCTTCAACCCTCTTGGCAAGTATTGATGTATACAATTTGTAGTCAGTATTCAGGACAGAGATTGGTCTAAATGATCCACAATCTAATCTGTCTTTTCCCTCCTTCGGAATGACCGAGATTGTAGCTTCTCTCCAGGTTGGCGGGATTTTCCCCTCTTTTAAAGCTATGTTAAATATACTAAGGAGGTTTGGTGTTAACTCGGTTCTAAAGATTCTATACCATTCAGCAGGGTACCCATCTGGCCCTGGTGATTTGTTTTTAACCTTGAAATCGCACTGTTCAGCTCTTCTTTTGTTATTTTAGCTATTAATTTTCTGTTTTGATCTTCTGATAGAGTGGGTAAGTTAAGGGATGTTAAAAACTGCTCTATTCGCTGTTCCTCTTCTAATTTTGGTTGGGTATATAATTGTTTATAGTAGTTTTGAAATGCCATTTGTATTTCGTTTTGCTTATATAGTAATAATTCAGAGTGTGGGTCCCTAATTTTGTAGATTGTGTTATCTGACTGTTGTTTTTGTTCAGTTTTCTTGCCATTAGCTTAGAAAATTTGGAGCCAGATTCATAATACTTTTGTTTTGTATAAATCATGTTTTTTGTATTTCTTAGGTATATTGGGTATTAATTTCATTCCTAACTTCTTTCAGTTTTGAAGTGAGGTTTTGGTTAGATCCCTTCTTATGTTTTATTTCGAGTTCTTTTAGTTCTTTATTCAATTCTGATAATCTTAACTGCCTTTGTTTCTTTTGGTATGCGCAAAAGGATATAATTTTCCCCCTGAGAACCGCTTTTAGTGCATCCCATACTATTTCTGGGCCAACTTCTCCATTATTGTTTTCCTCCATATAATGTTTGATTTCTTCTTTGATTTTTGTTTTAAATTGTTCACTATTAAGAATACTTGTATTTAACCTCCATAATAAAATTCCAGGGTTGTTATTTATTTGCAGTGACATGGAGAGGGGTGCATGGTCTGACAAGTCGATATTACCTATCTCACAGTCATGTATTCTATGGCGATCTTTTTTGAAAATAAAAAAGTAATCTATTCTGGAGTAGACAGCATGTGAATGGGAGTAATGTATGTAGTCTCTGGTTGTTGGGTAGAAGTCTCTCCAGAGATCGATTACTCCCAGCTCTGCCATAAGGATCTTGATCTTCTTGTGTATGGGGGTTTGGGTAGAGTCTTTGGAACCATCCAGTTTGGGCTTGAGGCGTATATTCCAGTCTCCACCACATATAAGTATGCCCGTTGCCTCCATTATTAGGTCAAAGATTTTCTATAGAAACTTATGTCACTGCCAGGAGGTGCATAAACATTAAGAAGAGTTATTTGAGCTCCTTCTATTTTGCCAGAGATTAATAAATATCTTCCCTCTTTGTCATTTACTTGTGAGATTTTTTCAAATTTAACTCTATGAGATAATAAAATGGCTACCCCTCTCTTACGACCTGCTCTATAGGATGAATAGTACACTTGAGAAAACCTCATTCTTTTCAGCTTTTCATGTTCTACAGAATTGAGGTGAGTTTCCTGCAAAAACACAATATGCGCATTCTCCTTTTTCATTTTACTCAATATCTTGCTTCTCTTAATTGGGTTCAGTACCCCATTTATATTGAATGAAACAATTTTAATATTTTGATTAGTCATAATGTTCTATTTGTATTGTGTGTGGTTGGGTTTCCCCTACATCATGAATAGATTCTATAACCTCATACATCCCAGAAACTCTCGTGAACAGCGAGAGATGAACATAGTTCAGTAGGAACAGTAACACAAAACTTAGCAAAATGTCTTTACATTATTTAGAGTTTCTTTCTTCCAATGTTGAGGCTCTTTCTGTATTAGCCTCTGAGGGGGTCGAGATGTTAGAGCCCCCATAAAGGGATGTCCAGCTCTTCGTTAAGAGTAGGGCCCTTTGAGATGACTGCATAACTCCTACAGTCATGGCTTAAGCTTTTCTGTGTCCCGACCATTTTACACAGTTTTAAGGTAAATAATGAAGGTTTTTAAATGAAATCAGAATGAACCATATGAGGCTTCAGGCATCCAGGCAATTAAAATCAGCCTAGTCTATAAGTCTTTAAGTCCAAAATAAAATTAGACCATCTGGTCCATAAATCTAATGAAATAAGATGTGAACTGGAGCAGACTTATCTGTATCTTTTACTTAATAAGATGTTTGATGTCCCTCACTCTGGAGGAGGATCACGTCTGAACTCCTGGAGTTTCTCTTTGTACTGCGTGTGATGGGCTTTTTTCTTTTGCGGTGTGGTAGCGGTGGTATTCCTGGCTCCGACCCGACGGCGCACTGCCACTTGCCATGTAGATAAGAGTTGAGTCTCTTGTTGATCCGTATTGGTTGGGGCTGGTATGATGGTCACCGGAAAACCGCGTGAAGCCATGTCCTCTGTCGCCTCTGCTGCGTTCTGATACAGGCGGGTGCCATCATTATAAAAAACCCTGTCGTGCTGGGTAGGGGGTCTGGAATTTAATTTTTCTTTCCTTGAGTACTTTCTTTGCTTCTGCATACTCCAGACGTCTCTTGAGGACTGCAGATGGATAGTCATGGTCTATGTAGAAGCGGGTGTTGTTGTAGAAAACCTCTCTTTTTTGCCAGGCTCTCCGGATCACCTCTTCTTTCACTCTGTAACTCGCAAGCTTTACAATGATAGACCGAGGCTTTACCTGTGGGTTGGTGGGTTTAGGCACCAGAGCCCTGTGTGCTCTCTCAATTTTGAGCTCTGTGTCTGGTGGAAATCCCAGTGACTGTTTCGATAGGTTTTCCAGGAAAGAGGGGATATTATTCCCCTCTGCTCCTTCTGGTATGCCGTATATTCGGATGTTGTCTCTGCGAGCCCGTCCTTCTTGATCGATCAGTTTAGCCTCCATGTCAGCCTGGCGCTGTGAGAGCCGTTTCAGTAGCGTTGACACCGCTTGTAATGCTGTTTCTGCTTCGTCAATTCGTGTCTCAGCTTCCACCAGCCTGTCGTTCGTCTTGTGTAGTTCTTGTTTAATCTCTGTGAGTTGGTGTTTATTATCTCGCCTGAAGTCCCGCAGTTCGTTCAATATGCCGTGCAGGGTGGCATCTTCGTCCTCATTCGTCCCGCTAGTTGGGGAGCTACTTCGGCTAGCCTCGCTTTGTAGCGTGCCTTCATCAGTATTTACTGTCACGGCCACATTTTTACCCCTTCTTGTGCTAACGCTGTTTATCATCGCGTTTACAAAACACTTACTTTTGACTTATCTCAGGGGTTATCAGGGTTAATTTGTGAAACCGTCGGAGAGCACCGATCTCAAGCTGTCATCTTTGTTGTGACCTGGAAGCACCTCCAGTCAGAAATTTTTACCCAAAATTGTGATATTGTTTACCCACCGTGAAGAACAGATATCAAGTGGTCCATGTTCTGTATGTGTCAGGCTGGCGTGCACCTCTGCAGGGTGAACAGGAGAGACTGGACATGGCTGTCAAACTTTTTTTTTCTGTCAATCTAAATAAGGTTTCACTTAATAAAAATGTGGTTTAAAAAAAAAAAAAGGACATGTAACATCTTAGTTTTCATAAGATGACAAATCAAAGATAAATCTCCATCAAAATATGACCAGGAATGTTTGTTAAAATGTAGACAGCCTAGGTTGAAGCATGTAACTGTTTATTTATTATATTTATATATTTTCATTTATTCTAACTTTGACTGTCCATTGAAGTCTCTGTGCTGACAAAACTTGTAATTTCTGCTAAATGCACAACATCTCTTTTTAATCCTATACCAACAAAACTGTTTAAGGACCTGTGGCCTAAATTTGGGCCTACTGTATTGGAAATTATTAACCTGTCACTAACCTCAGGATCTGTTCCTAAATGCTTTAAATCCGCAGTGATTAAACCAGTACTTAAGCTGTGTGTGGGTGTGGGGGTGTGTGTATGCTCTGTATGTTCCTCTGTCATTGTTAGTGAGCTGTGTGTGGCCTGTTAGTGTGTGTTTATCTGAACGTTCCAGTCATCTTGGTCAGTCAGCTGTGTGTGGCTTCCTGCTGTATGATTGGTCTGTACGTTCCTCTGTCCCGAAGTCGTTCATGTCAGAGTGTCCCTGCCCTTGAGTTCCCCGGAATGGCCTCGGGATGCCATGCCTGTTGCACCAATGACCGGAGGTCCTCCTCTGCAGCCTACTGGTGCTGGACATGGACACCTATGTATTAGATACCCAAGATGGACACTATTTTCAATTGTGGACTCTGTTTTTGTTGCTCTTGGGTAGGCAAAAAATATTTTAAGTCAAAGTGTCTGAGGCTGTTTGTGGAAAAAGTCAAAGAATTGGCAGATTAAAATAACGCTTTTAATTTGAGGCCTCGAAGACACACAATAGTCAAAAGTCTGAACAGCAGGATTTTGAATATGTGTGTGTGAGCACAGCATTTCAGAGGAGCTCTTTTGTACATTCAGAGAAAGGTGGGGCCACTGCAAACAGTCAAAACCTTGTAACTGTTAGAATGGCCTAAACAGTGGGTCACTCCTCTCGGTCTGGTCTGCTTGAGATGTCTCCTCATTATCACCAGAGGGAGTTTTTCCTTATGACTGTTGCCTGTGTGCTTGCTGAGGGGGGTTGGTAAAGTTAGACCTTACACATGGGAAGTGCCTTTAGGCTGTGCTATACTAAATAAATTGAATTGCCCCATGACCCTTAATTGGTCTAAGTGGTTGAAGACGAGTGTGTGTGAGAAAATTGAATAGTCTCAAGTCAATAAAAAAAACAAAGTGCATTGATAATCATTGCCTACTACTACTAGTACTAGTGTCTTCTCTTCCAGGTTATTGTTTTCACATGTAAATGTGATATTTTAACATTTTAATTGCTGAAGATGTTGTGATTCTCTTTGGGAGTGATGAGGATGGGCAGGATTAGGAATGAACATATCAGAGGGACAGCTCAGGTAGGATGGTTTGGAGACAGAGTGGCGAAACTCAAATGGTTTGAGCATGTGCAGAAGAGGGATCCGGGATATGTAGAGAGAAGGAGAAGAGGGAGGCCAAAGAGGAGGTTTATGGATGTGGTTGGGGAGGACATACAGGTGGTTGGTGTGACAGAAGAAGATACAGAGGACAGTGTGATGGAAGTAATTGATCTGCTGAAAGAAGAAAAAGAAGTGCAATCAGAAGAAAACATCCTTTCTCACAAAAATGGCTGATGGAGTTCATTTATTACCAAAGCATTTAACTGTGATGCAATTAAGGTTGGGGGGGGATGTGAATAATTGTTACAGGACGATTTATGGTTTGCACCCCTAAATTTTTTACTTGTGCTCCTAAAAATTTCAGTAGTTGGCTACAGTACTCTTAACTGAAAAACAGTCCAGAGACCTGTTATAAAGACACCATTTAAATGTGATTCATGTAAAACCTTTACATTGGACAACAATTCCTGTTATCTATTGACACTGTGGCTCAAATTCTGAACCTTCATCGTAATGTAGAGATTTTGGTACCTGTGTTGGAGAAATGTCAATCTTCTTTTTGTTTTTCCAGTGAACACCATGCACGATTTTATGCAGCTCAGATAGTACTCACTTTTGAGTACCTCCACTCATTAGACCTCATCTACAGAGACCTGAAGCCTGAAAATCTGCTCATAGATCAGCACGGTTACATCCAGGTATCCAATCAATGTGAAGTATCTGATTTTTAAAATAGGAAAAAAAAAAGGAAAAAAAAAAAAAAAATATATATATATATATATATATATATATATACAACCCCTGGCAAAAATTGGAGGATGTTCATTCAGTTGTTTAATTTTGTAGAAAAAAAGCAGATCACAGACATGACACAAAACTGTCATTTCAAATGGCAACGTTCTGGCTTTAAGAAGCACTATAAGAAATCAGGAAAAAAAAAATAGTGGCAGTCAGTAACTGTTACTTTTTTTAGACCAAGCAGAGGGCAAAAAATATGGACTCACTCAATTCTGAGGAAAAAATTATGGAGTCATGAAAAACAAAAGAACGCTCCAACACATCACTAGTATTTTGTTGCACCACCTCTGGCTTTTATAACAGCTTGCAGTCTCTGAGGCATGGACTTAATGAGTGACAAACAGTACTCTTCATCAATCTGGCTCCAACTTTCTCTGATTGCTGTTGCCAGATCAGCTTTGCAGGTTGGAGCCTTGTCATGGACCATTTTCTTCAACTTCCACCAAAGATTTTCAATTGGATTAAGATCCGGACTATTTGCAGGCCATGACATTGACCCTATGTGTCTTTTTGCAAGTTTCACAGTTTTTGCTCTATGGCTTGATGCATTATCATCTTGAAAAATGATTTCATCATCCCCAAACATCCTTTCAATTGATGGGATAAGAAAAGTGTCCAAAATATCAACGTAAACTTGTGCATTTATTGATGATGTAATGACAGCCATCTCCCCAGTGCCTTTACCTGACATGCAGCCCCATATCATCAATGACTGTGGAAATTTACATGTTCTCTTAAGGCAGTCATCTTTATAAATCTCATTGGAACGGCACCAAACAAACGTTCCAGCATCATCACCTTACCCAATGCAGATTCGATTTTCATCACTGAATATGACTTTCATCCAGTTATCCACAGTCCACGATTGCTTTTCCTTAGCCCATTGTAACCTTGTTTTTTTTCTGTTTAGGTGTTAATGATGGCTTTCGTTTAGCTTTTCTGTATATAAATCCCATTTCCTTTAGGCGGTTTCTTACAGTTCGGTCACAGACGTTGACTCCAGTTTCCTCCCATTCGTTCCTCATTTGTTTTGTTGTGCATTTTCGATTTTTGAGACATATTGCTTTACGTTTTCTGTCTTGACGCTTTGATGTCTTCCTTGGTCTACCAGTATGTTTGCCTTTAACAACCTTCGCATGTTGTTTGTATTTGGTCCAGAGTTTAGACACAGCTGACTGTGAACAACCATCTTTTGCAACATTGCGTGATGATTTACCCTCTTTTAAGAGTTTGATAATCCTTTCCTTTGTTTCAATTGACATCTCTCGTGTTGGAGCCATGATTCATGTCAGTCCACTTGGTGCAACAGCTCTCCAAGGTGTGATCACTCCTTTTTAGATGCAGACTAATGAGCAGATCTGATTTGATGCAGGTGTTAGTTTTGGGGATGAAAATTTACAGGGTGAATCCATAATTTATTCCTCAGAATTGAGTGAGTCCATATTTTTTTCTCTCTGCTTGGTCTAAAAAGTAACCATTACTGACTGCCACAATTATTTTTCCTGATTTCTTATAGTGTTTCTTAAAGCCAGAAAGTTGCCATTTGAAATGACTTTAGTTTTGTGTCATGTCTGTGATCTCATGGCGCGGGACAAACAACACCTCCGTGTTGGAAGTCTCACAGGACAACTTGGAACATGCCCAGCTGTTAAACAATTTCTCGGATACTCACTCGACTGAAAAGCCGCCGAAAGCCATCTGAATCTTACGAATGGTTTCCAACACGGAGGTGTTGTTTGTCCCGCGCCATGAGCGGCCGCGTCCCGACGCGCGAATCCGTCCGCACGTCTTTCATTACAAAGTCTCCTTTAACAGTGGAATGTGCCGATAAAGTGCTGATCCCGACCTCTTCTGAAACTTCTCTGCTAGTCACACGACGTCCTGCATCAACAGAGCCTTAAATTTGGAAGTGATCTGCTCGTTCCAGCCTGTCAATGGCCGCTTGGGGCGCGGTGCGCCCTCCGCCGCTGTGGGCCGTTTTTAATCCAGTATTAATGGTCCTTAATCCGTGTAATACCGATAGAATCTTCACCGAAAGCCATCTGAATCTTCCAAATGGTTTCCATTTGGCTGGCTGGCAGAGTTTCTGAAAACATTTTTATGGAACAAAGCGGCAGTCGCTCCGCC